>NW_009648550.1:3260530-3263979 GCF_000708025.1 Charadrius vociferus | reverse complement strand
CAGATTTCCTGGATTTCCAGCAAAATCCCTTGTCGATTCCCCATAGACTGTATGAAGGAGTCAGACAGCACTTGCAATTCTATTAAGCACCATTTTAGATTAACCCAACTTCCATAACCTACGTATTATAACACATAAATATTAATACATTATAGTTATTTCATCTAATTAGCTTTTCATTGTTTTAACCTAAGTGCAATTTCACATCATGTTCTTCAGTTCTCTAATACTAGATGTACTCAGCACAATATGATAAATGAAAACATGTACTAAGCTAATTAAAACATAGTTAAAAATCTGTCTTAGCAGAAGCCAAACTGAACCCCTCAGTCTCTGGCAAGGACCATTTTTTAATTCTGATGATATGACTTCATGTCACTGAAAACTTCTTCATATGGAAAAAGCTCCAGCTTTTATTGAACGTGGCAGCCTGCCTGCTTAGAGGACAAGCCGGTACGAATGTAGCATCCCAGATCTCCTCTGAAGAGCGATTCAGATTCAGTGTCCTAGCCTTGATCTTCAAGGCCTACCATGATGTGTCAGACTGAGACTGCAGCAAGGAATGCTTGCCCTTTCCAAACAGGACCTCTCCTAATAAACACATCGGTGTAAATGCTTGTGAATAAACAGTGAGCTTCACAGTGTCTGCAGTTTTCCCTGGGGTATGACTGTCTGTCTCGTGGCAGACTGACCAGTTCATTTGCTTGGGCTCAGTGCTTCACCAGGCACAGTCATACAAGCACCTGGCTCAGACGTGACTCACACATGGTTAGCTTGAGCACGGACAGGACCCAGCTGGTGTCCCTCTGCAAAACAGCACATTGACCTATATTTTCTTGTTGGAATCTGTTTATTATCAAGACATTATAATTTTCCTTTAAAAATTAAACCAAAAAGTGGAAAATTTACAACCCTCCTGGTTACACAGAAAAAACTGAAATTATGTCCCAAGTATATATTTCAGAAGGTTAAAAAAAAAAAGGCAAAAGCCCAACACCAATGTATTCATTAAAAAAAAAAAATACCACGTGATTTGCAGCCCTACCTCATGATTTTTTAATGTCTGGGTTTCCAACAATGCAAATGCTATCATGAGTATTAATAAAATTTTAAAGCAACAACAGTGATGCCTGCGAAGAATAGGAAACCAAGATTTTCTGGCAGAAAGACCATGGGTGTGGAACATACTGTCACAACTTATTAGAAAAATCACAAATCTTGCCACGTTCAGGGCAATATAAGACCCCTCACTGCACAGTAGTTCAAATACCTCCAGGCTATGGGTAAAGAAGAGATAAGAAGGAGAAGTTAAAAAAAGAAAAATAGAGAAACAACAACAACAAAAAATAATAGTTCAACTGAGTGACTAAGTAATCATTCAAAAGAAATATAGATAAACAATCTCTTGCAACTTCTCACAGAAAGAAGAGATATTGCAAAAACATGAAACATTTGTTTTCCTTTTTTTTTAAATAGGGCTTCCTTACAAATATCTTCCCACCTTGCAGAGCATTTCAAGTGTATAAATTTAACTTATCTTATACATATACATACACTGAAGTCACTATCTAACTGTTAAGTATATACCTAAAGCATTGCCGAACACGGACATCCCTCCCAGATAAACACATTGTTGGGCATTCTTAAATACTTTCCAGAGCTGTGACCTTAGCTTCTCCACTGTTACTGTCAGTGGCATGTACTAGCTGACAACTGATGGAACCTTCAACAGGACTTCTATGCAGTGTTTTCAAAAAAATCTATTCTGCCTTCCTCAAAGCAAATACACTCATACAAGTATTTTCGCTTGATAAAATTCTTCTTTGGTGATTCTGTTCTGCTGCTTTTCTAAATTGGATTATTTTTTTATTTAATCCTTCCCCCCCTGAAAAAAAAATTTAAAAAAATCACAGCACGTAGTGTAGATATGAGCTCAAATTTACAAGATACATAGCAATAACATGTATGCATTTAGAAGTTTAATATGCAAAGGCTTTTTCATATACATTTGAGGGGGACTTCCTATAAGAAAAAAGGTCTGAGGGAAGAGGCCTTCATGTCTGATGCTTTTCAGAAGCAGGCAGAGCAGCAAGACGACTCTTCGTAGCTAATCTTTCTGTCAGTCCTGTTATCTTATTACCCCATCACAGTGTAAATGAAGGTTGTGATATACTTTCACAGTCCACTAAAAATATGTCTTTAGCCAATCATATTTTAGTATGCCAAGAAAAAAAAAAAAGGCAAACAAAACCCCCACTTTGACAGATTTTCCCCCACATTAGTGAAAGCCTTGAAAAAAAATCTGTAAGAACTGCTACTTTCAAACTGGTTCAAGATGTGTTGTAAAATTATTATAACACATAACTGGTGCAGTTATTTAAGGTAGATCCTTTCAGGTCAAACAGTGCTCCTTTTCAAAGCAAGTGAGTCCTCCTTTAGGTATCATACTGATAAAATAACTATATGATATTTTACAATTTCATGTGGACAATGATTCAGAAAAAATGTTTTTCATGTTATTATTATTAAATCCATGTTAAATGTATCATGTGCTATATTGTCATTTTCTACCGGCTCTGCCATTAACTCCATAACAGCTGGTGCTAACTGTACTAAATTGTAATATAATGAGCTCATATATTGCTAGCAATTACAGAGTTAAGTTGAATAAATCCTCTGAGTACAAAAACAAGTCTGCTTCCTATCTAGCAATAAATTAAAGATAACGCCTGCCTTAATTTAAAATTGCCAAGGTTTTATAAATATAATACATAGAAAATACATACATACGCAACAGCAACAAAGAATTGAAAAAACATCTCAAAATTTGTTTTATTCCACTATAGCAATCTCATGTTTGTCACATGCATCACCACAACAAAAGACTTAAATACTGGTTACACATTTCTGGCTTCTGTCATATGACAACTATAGTGTTAAAAGTTAAAAATCCTAAAAGTAAAGACCATGCATGGCTATTTGTTTGCTACACACTTCCTAGATCTTGTAATTTTAACATCATTTTAGGATGTGATGCTACTGCTGGATGCAATTCAGGAAACTCTTTAATGTTAATTGTGGGCACTGATCCTCCTCACACTTGGTTCTTTCAGCTGCTTTTCTGAAGGAGAATAAGGATAAAAGTACAGTGTATATAAAACAGCCAGATCAGGAAATGAGTGTTTCTGGACACCACAGGTCCAACCCAGCACATTGGCGGGAGACAAAAGGAGGTGCCCCCAGCACATTCGGGGGAGCCCGGCATGGCTGCCGTCAATCCTGCCTGCCAAACTGGGTGTACAGGCTCAGCAGAGGCAGCAGCTCCCAGACATTGTCACATTGTTAGACCCACAGAACCAGGAGGCCAGACGGCAATCCTTTCACCCGCTGCTTATGACAATAATATCCATGAACAGCACAGCACACGTTTGTCCTAAAACAAGTCCTAA
>NW_009648550.1:3211115-3260509 GCF_000708025.1 Charadrius vociferus | reverse complement strand
TCCCTCTCAATCTTCCAGTCCACCTCTTGGGATCCATCACCACATGGAGGGACTGTAGACAAAAAGAACACCTCACAGCTTAGGAGGCTGCTTGAGGCCCTTATAGCCACAATAAGGCTACCCCTTTTGGTAACTACTATATATGCTACGGTATCAGAGCTGCTGTGCCCACACAGCGCACATCTCTCTCCCATCTCATAGAGGGACAGGGCTTAAGACAAAGCATTGCGTCTCACACACTGCATGAAACACCAACACTTTTCAAGAAAAAAAAGATGCATTAGTCAAAATAGCCTTGTGCTCAGGCTATTTCAACAGCTCTAAGGGGGTTGCCTACCAGCAGTAGCGCACTGTGCACAGCTACAGGAAAAGAACCTAGGTCTAGGAAAGAGCTAGCGTTTGTGACCAGATGCCTTCCAGACAAGGGCATCATGACAAGATACCATCAACTGAATACAGCAGTGAAATAGCATAATATGATGCTATCATTTTTTTGTCATAAGCTAAAAACAAAGACAGGAAACAGCCCTTTCTTAACATTAAAGACATCGTACCTGATCTTTGGGAATACAAATAAAACTCAGAAATCTATGGGACCATACTAGAGAGGCATTAAAAGCATTGGTCATCATGATACAAAAGTCTTTCACTGAGAGGAGGGGTCCATGCCAGACCACGCCATGAATGGGCTCACCAGAGATGCTGTGCACTCTGTTGAGATTAAATGTCCTGTTGTCGACCACAGGCAACCCTGCACCTGGGATGGAGGAGGATTCCTTCACACTGCTGGACGCTTTACATTACACACTTTGTCTTGCTTGGATACTTCACCAACTAAAAATTCAGGTTGTGTGCTAGTAAATGGATTTACCCCATGGCTGTTTACATCAAAAGTGATAAAGTGTTCCTCAAAAGCAATAGTTCTCCCAGTTCCACACCATCACCCACTGGACTGTCTTCCCCCTAATGATAAGCTAAACCAAGGTCCCATGTCAGAAGGGAGAAAGACAACCAGCTTGTTGGAATTAATCCAGCTTGTGCTAAAGAAGAATGGACACCAGGAGACACCATGTCCGCATGATAGTGAAGCAAATATACCTCTACTGTTATTAGAATATTAGTAATTATTTTTAAAAAGGGAGCAATGGGCTTGTACTACAAATATTCTGACTGCAGACACAGTTTCTCTGTCGAAAGTTTTCTTCATCTTGGGCCATTCATTTCAAAACAGACTACACATGAAGTAATGTCGTATCTTTCCAGAACAAGAACAGCAGGATCTGGCCCCATAGGGCCCCATGTATTTAGGGAAACTGCTGCTGTTACAGAGAGAGCGTGACTGCTGGTTGAAAGAAGTCCCTGTGAGAAGAGTTTATGACAGTAAGCAAAGTTATAGTGCATTTAGGGCAGAAAATAAATTTTTGATGACTCTAAAATGATACATCTGTGCATACATATATGCACACACTGGAGTGTTAGTCTGCAAGATAAATAACAGTATTTCCTTCTGGACTGAAACCTAAATTTCAGCAGTCCTCAGTCTTACTTAACACATGGAGTACTGAGTTAAAACTTTTTAAAGTGGCTACTGATTTTGCATACCTCAAATTTTAGGGGCACAACCAAAAATGCTATTACTGCTCCTGATTTTTGAGGAGGGGTCCGCACTTTCAGGAAAATAGCACCTTTTGAGAGGACCCAAATTGGGTATCCCAAATCTGAAGTCATTGAACACATTTGCCATTTCTGCAATTCCACAGGGCCAGTCTTACCCAATCCCAGTGTACTTACAAACTCCTGAAACAAATCTCAAGCATGGCATTCAAGATCATGTTTCTTATCCATCATTATGAACTCATTAAGACTTTCTCTGAATCACTCCAGCAGCTTCCCTGGCATCATCACCAGAAATTAAAGCATTTTGCCCTTTCTTTGATGGAACTTCACAACTCTGCCTCTTCCCCATCCATCTACTCACATTTTAATGCATCACTGGCAGCTTATGTAGCTTTGATAGCTATGACAACTCCCAGACTGCAAGGCCACAGTCTCCTCTCTCAAATCCCTCCTTTAGATCCCTCTCTGCCACAATGTTTATAAATAATCAGCTGATTCCTTACAGCTAGCTAGGTGGAATCTGGCCTCTACTGCATCCACACATATTAAAATATTTCTTTAAAAATTCAGTGTGCATAAAAATATAAGGGAAGGAAGGTTCATAAGGAGAAAGAATATGTTTTATTTGACCAGTTGATAGTTTGAAAGAGTGGACACATTCATTTATTGGCTATATCAACTCATTTGATAAAGGAAATTACCTAATCCTTCCATCTCTCACATCCATAGGGCATCTACAGCAACATTCCTACCGTAAAAACATTCATGTTTTACTGAAACCCTCTTAAACCAGTTAGTTCTCAGTAATGCTCCTGCCACATAAAGAATCCAAAGCAGGAACCAGTTCTTCACATACATAGTGCACATAAGACAATTAACCTCCACTTTGGTGTAAAAATCTAGATGTTGCTGAAGTAATACAGGAAATAAATATTACAATAATCAATACCGTATAAGCCTTCAATAAACAGAGAGTGACACAAACATATGAGTACATATTAAAAATATACACCTGCAAATTATCCATGTACATGTATACATGCTCAGATCATTACATAAAATGACGTGGGAATATTACAATAAAAACGATGATGAAAGAAGGTATATTATGCTGTGGGTAGAGGGGTATATGCATGTTTTATTTGCTTGAGTTACAGTGAGTTGTGACTGGCTATGACATACTGCAGTCTCCAATAAACATAAAACAAAGTCTATACTGCCCCTTTAAAGACATGTTTTTCATTCATTCCATAGGACTGAAATGTGTTCTAATGCTTCTGAAGGGTTTTAATAAATATGAGTATGTATAAAATGCTGCTGCTGATTCAATTACTAAATCACTAGTAACAGCTGTGGCACTGTGATCTCTTTTGAAATAAATTATGTCATGGTGATTACCTAAAAAGAAAGGTGCATTTCTCATACCATGTTGTATGATGCATTATAGATTAAATAGGGTGCGTACTGTATATTTATCCTACAGCTTGCATTTAGTGGAAGTGGGTAGAATATATAGTTGAGATATACGTGTGTCATTTCTGTTATAGCGTATGTACACATGTGGGAAGGACACACATATACTTTTTTGATTCCTATGCTAAATTTGCTCATTTCATCAGTCAACATTTCCTTTTCTTAGGACTGATCATGGCTTTAAGAAAAAACAGGGGTTTAGTCTCTCCGTTTCATCCAGTGCATTATCATTGTAACATTAATCTTTCTGGAATGGATTTCATTTTATCTGGTTACATTTCATGGCAATGTAAAAGTATAAAAAATGCACTTTGATTTTCTAAGGGAACATTAGCACCTAACATTAGCAAGGGGAGAAGTAAAGCTCTTGTTCTAAATAAATTTAACAGACATGCTGGCATCAGAGGGAGGGCCATAACATGAGTATGCCTTTATTTTTGCATTAACCGATTACTTTTTTCTAAAAAGACGTTCTATGCCAATAGGATAAAGGAGTGCTGCTTCAAGAAAGGATACTTCCTACTTAAAGAAAGTACAATATATTTTCATTATTAAAAGTAGTAATGAGTAATTTCCCTCAAAACAGTACGCCATAATTTATACACATTTTAATGGCAGTATTTTAGAGATGTAAGAAAGTAATAGGGCACTGACACAGTCCAATTGAATATAATACAGAAGTATTAAAACACAAAACAGAACTCTTCCTAAAAGTTAAAAAATGAAAATGTGTAAGAAATAATTACAGGAGAGTAGAAGAAAAAATCCTCCATTAAATGTGTTACCGTAGGGGTTTCTTTGACTGTTAAGGTCAAACGCTAAGGACTATGAACAACATAAAACAATCTTTCTAATATTATAAACATACTTTCAAACACTCCGTTAAACTTTCCAACCACTGGCAAAAAACTTTTATCAACTTTATGTCTTAAAAATGAGACTTTTTGTGGCAGGCCTCTACAGATCAGTATAAATTCAATCCAATTTAAAGCACAGTAACGATGTGGGCAGTCTCAGACTATTACTTTCAATGGGATAGAGTCCCTAAGGATGACATAGACTTAGTCCCATTGAAAGTAATGGGGTAAGCAATCACATGCCATTACTTTCAAGGAGACTCAGTCTATACTATCCATAATAACATGGTAATATAAATCTGTACTGACTCATCAGCATGAAGAATGAAAATGTAAAAGAATGGCAAAGCGGCAAACGTGCACCCTGAGACAAAAAACAGCCCCTTGGTTTCTCTGCATCCATAACTCATCAATGTTGGAAGTTTATTACAGGAGAGCTAAAAAGGCATATGAATGCAAGGTGAGACATTAAAACCAAGATGAAGCTTCAGCATTTTATCGTATTGTTAGTCTTCACAGGTCCCCACTATTTTTTTTTTTCCAGTACTAAAGTACTATACAAATAGTTCTGGTCCTTAAAGTCCTCGATTTAATTTTTTTGTTTCCTAAATCCAACAATATGAAAAATATTTGTTCATGGAGAATGCCTTTGTATAAGGCCATTTATTTTTCAGGGTTTTTTTTCCTCAGTGTACAACACAGACAGCTACAAATAGCCTCTGCAATCTTCCACTCTGCAAATCAAAGACATTAATAATATATTAAAAGGATAGATAATTCTGAGCAGGTGGACAGGGTGGTGATTGATCCATTACTGTGCAAATACCTTGGTAATGGCTTGTAAAAACTTAAGATCCACAAAACAAAAGATAACAAAGCATCACCATTAAGACAGACACCCAGTTACGGCTACTAAATTTTATACAGATTAATAGGAAAGACCAACTCAAATCCTCCTCTTGATCTAACAATAATGCTCGAGTTAGCAGGGCTCAAGAGTAAAAGCCATTGGTAAAAAGTAAAGCAGATGACCCTGCCTTGTGCCTGTGGGGTAGATAGGATGATTTATTTTGATGTGGAAGTTGCCACAGTTTTCAGTAGATCAGCCAAAAGCATTTCTACAATATTCACACAGTACCTCAAGTCCCTAATAAGAGAAGTTTGCGTATAAGCCAACTTTTGATTGTCCGTTTCCTGCCACCTTGCGGGGGACATAAAAAATATGAATATAAATGTTTATTTATATACGTATACCTATTAGAACATTTCTTCCCCGATGAAGTGACAGAAAAGAAGTCCTCTGGCTATTGAGCAGTAATTGAGATTATTGAATCTTTGCATTCCATAAATTGTTTAAAGGATAAAAGCTAAAGCAAATCACAAGTACCCTAAAACTTTGGATACGAATCACAGCTAGAGTTACTCATTTCAATCACGTAACTGTTTTCAAGAAAATTACATTGCTGTGATGCAGTGAATCAGAGTTTAGCAGTTGTCAAGTAATAATTGCCAAGGAAAACTCTAATCTTGCTGCATCCAGCATGGATTTTTATGTACAGAGCAGGGGGATAACCCATGTTTTGAAACTAAACTCTTGCTCTGAATCACACACAGAAAAAAATTATAATACAAAATTTAAAATAAGAGAACATAAAAATAGCATAATATAAACCCATAAGTACATAAATGCTAAAAATATAAGTATTATCTGAAAGTTAGTCTACAGTGCTAATTTCTATTTTGTGTAAGAAGTGGATATGAGCTAAATTTGGTTCAACTTCAGGTATATAAAGCCTCTATAGTTATCACAGGAGGTTTGCTGCAAGAATTGAACCTTAGATTTTTCATCCCATAATAAATTTTTCACTGTAAGACTGATTCATCTGTGAACTCACTGCATCTTTTAATATAGCCTCTGCAAATGCCATTTTCTCTGAAATTCTCAAATCCCTGCAGTTAAACAGGATCTCTTACTGAAATAACTGTTGATTTGGTTGTTGACACTTCACCAATTTTAGCTTGCTCTTATAAGTGAAGAACTAGGCCAGTTCTCAAAAGGGCATATTTTAAGATACATAATCACAGCAATTTCACAAGCATAATATTGTCATACTGTAAACATTTTAATTCACTAACAGTTTTATCTGTTCTTTGCAATAGTATAGAAGATGCTGCCTTGTGCATTTCATAATCCTGAAGCCTTAACCAATTGCCGCGTTTCCTTCTTATGACTATAGCCAGATTTCAGCATCGCAACACTAGCTAAAAAATATAATGAAGAAAGAACTGACGGATTAAAACAATCTTGATATAACATTTCCCTTCTTGGTATATATACACATTGCAGTCTCTCCTTTCTCTGCCTTTTTTTTCCCAAGTAGCAGTTTCCTTTTCTTAAAAAAAAGAAAACAAACAAGCAAACCTTTAAAGGAAAAAACAGCAGAAAAAAGCTCATTTCAAGGAATGGAAAAAGAAAATGGACTATGATTCTTAATATTTTTCTCTCAGTACAAGTGTTTAAATAATTTTTATCTCATTATATGAAGCATTGAAATTAGACTACAAACAATTGTAACTTTGAACAGGATCTGTTTACTCAAGTCTCTAACTGCATATGTAAAACACAGGTCTTAGTAGAGTAATATGATTATTTTTTTTAGAAAAATATTTTTTTGTCTGTTTGTGCACCTGCATCTTTGTAAACAATTTTTAAGCTATGAAAAAAAGCTTTGACATGCAGGATCACATTTATAGAAACAGTTTGTACTGAATAGAATTGTATTTGGTATATAGTGAAGAACAGAAAAGAGTATGTATTGTATTAAAAGCACGATTACACTCTTAAGAGATTTAATGCTATGTATAATTTCATAAACAGTAATTAATAATGACAAAGGTAATATAATGAAAACCGCCAACTTCTGTTTAGAAAATATGCTATAACATATATAGTACAGCACAGCTATATTATTCAGTGTATTGCATCACACCATAAAATTAGATTAAAACATTATAAGAAAAGATTAAGAGCATTACAAAGTTATGAAAATAACTGCACAAACACAAAAAATGAAACCCCTCAAAACTAGTTTTCCTGAAGCGTTTTCCTCTCTCCCTGCCCGCCTTTGAAAAAAAAAAAACCACAACAAAAAACCACAAAACCAAAAAACACCAAAAAACAGGAGGTTCACACAAGCTCCTAGGAGAATGCATACACCTTTCTGATACTGTTTTGATAATTTATATTTTCAAAATGTGCTTCCACATTCAAAGGGTGGCTATGTTTTTAGAATTGAATATTTCTTTGTTTTTTATCCAAAGGTGGTGTTTGCTTCTACACTCAGATCTATCGGCATAAGTACCAGCAGGCACTGTACATCTTGTACTACAAGTATCGTGATCATACAGAGTAACTGATTTTACAACACCCACCAAGCAGTACGCCCAAGTATCTAAGGCAGGAATGAGCCTTCAAGCCTCCTTTGCACCTGCTGACAACACTCACTGCACTCACCCCTTCCTACATGGTTACAATAGTTTGCATTGAAACGATACATGTTGTAGTGCAGATTTTTTTTGTTGTTGTTTTCAAACAGAAATCCAAGTTCTTTTCTTTTTTTTTTTTGGTAGATCTAAAGTATGGCAATAATAAAGATAGGGTTTTTTTGTGGTTTGCATATTTTAAGTTCACAAAAAAAAATATGCGGTAAATAAATCATTCATACATTAAGAATGATTACCAGCGTGTAAAGTGGAATGTTGAATTACCTTAGATATATTACCCACAATGCTTTTCAAGGCAGCAGCTAATTAGCAGGAGAAAGGTCATGCAAAAAATAATGTGATTAGAAGAGGTTGAAAGAAAAAAAATAGCCACATATTTGGACATAGACCAAATTTCCTTTTTGCCACTGTAACTGAAAACCATTGCTTCAATATTTAATGAAATGCTTATGTTGCAGCACCTGGTCACATTGTCAGCATTGCCTAACCACTGCCTCCCCTGTGGGTCATTACTGCAGCCATCTGAAAGGGGGCAAACTGTTCATCGACTACGATAATGCCAGTCTTTAAGAATCTACAGCTACAAAACAGCAGGAGACAGAGTTACTTTGGCTCTGATCTTGGGAAAAATGGCTGGGGGCAAAATGCTGTTTCCTACCATCAGAGACTATACAGTTAGCAATAATTCTGTAAGTCAAAGCCCATGCACAAGACCCAGCTTGGCTGCCCTGTTCTGCTTTTTCTCCCTTTGCAGAAAGCTCGCAGCTCCTGGTGAGAGATCCTTGTCAACAGGAAAACAGTAGTTCACACTACCCTGCTAATGATCCAATGCATCAATAGCTCAAACAATCACAACAAGCAGATGTCCTAAGTTAATATAGACTTTCCTGGGATTACACTTGTGAAACATGGCTTTAAAAGGCATTAGTCTTTTGTCCTCACTAGAGATCTGCTAAATCCTGGCACCAATTCCTTGGGTATGTGAACCCCAGCCTAATGGAATTTAATTACTTTAGTGGTATTAATCATCTGTACAGTAGAGCAAAGAGTATTTTATTACCACTTTTAAGGGTTATCGGCACATTTATTTCAAATGAACTGTCAAACTGCATTACGTGTAAAGCATGCCAGGTTTGAATACTGCACCACAGGTTGAAAAGACATTTGCTGCTTAAAACTCTTTGACATAACGAGGGAGCCTCTGCTTAGCACAGGAAACAGGGATGCAGTTTACTGAAAACGAAAAACAAACTATCATTGATTTTAATGATTTCTTTTTGCTCTTCTTGTTTTTTTGTCAGCTTCTAATTTCTCGCAGTTTTACTCTGAGCTGGAAAGCCTGCTCTTTCCCGAGGAGAACAGAAACACCAGTTGGCACCAAATAACCTGTGACACTGTTACAGGATTAGTTACAGAAGAGCAATACCAGTCTTGTCCATTATCTTGCAACAAGCACTGGCTCAGTAACACAGCATTTCTCTAATTCACTTGCATACATAAAATCCTTTGCATTCACGCACATGGAAAAACACATTTTCATTCAGCATAGCTCTTACAGTTTCTTTGGATGAAACGATGTGTTCCTAAAAGATGCTTGTCAGGTCATCAGCATCTTGCTGGAAAAGATGCACATTGTCATGAGTTTGCAGCCCCACCAACCTCAAACAAAACAGGCAAGACCTTGTGGTTGGTGCTCCTTTCTGTTTGCTGGGTACGTTGCGGCATAGTTTGCATGCTGCAAAGTTGCAACTGAACTTAAAATCTAGCAAAAATTAGTACCTGTTGAAAAAAAATTGTGATCCCTTTGGTGTGAAATTTCTTGTTTTGTTTGGCTACCGGACCCTCCATAGGTTTAAGACTTCTCCTACACCTGGTTAAAGCATATTGTTTTGCACTCATCGTCTCAGACATTTTGCACCGAGTAGCAAATGAGAGCAATTTGTGACACAAGATACTACGACATGTGGGAAAGACACATAATTAGTGTCAGAATGAATGCATTTGCTTTTTAAAGCCTATTTGTCCTAGGATTTCAAATGAATCAAGCTGCTATGTCTCTCTCAACAGCTTCATACTGCTGTATAATGAATTAAAAGCTAGTGTTGCTAAAATGTGCAAGCTTCAGAATAAAATAACTACTGTATGCATCTCAAAACCAAGGATGAGAGGATCTTAAAAGGCTCTAAACTCTAGTGTAGCCTATTTTAAAGCTTTCCAAAAAACTATCCCATTTTGCTAAACAGAGAATTCTCAAATGAAATTACCCCATTCCATGACAGATTACTATGAATTTACAAAGCTGCTTTGAATCTTGTCTTTCTCCTAGGAAAATCTCACACTTACATCCTCTTGCCCTATTTGTATCATTCGGGTTTCAATCCCCAGCACTCCTCATGCAGCACACACAGTGGCATATCTCAGCACCCCATATATACATAGTTCTCTGGCCACTCTTGAATCTTTCTTCCTTCTTGCCAGATACTTTGTCATCCATCACTGCTTCCTTCCCCTCTGGTCCAGGTATTCAGAACCATTACCTGCCAGAGAAGAGGCACAGCCAGGCATCAGTGACACCGTTGTGCCAGCGTCCCACACCCAGGGACAGCTGGGACCATTCCTGCAAAGGAAAGGGCACTTTGGACTTTTTGACCATTCTCTGTGTTTACATGTTGGCTGAGACTCTCCACAAGACTGTTACCCACAAGATGGAAGTCTGCACCTTTGACCACAGGCCACCCCTATTAATATCTTATTAGAAAAAGGAAATCATCTTTTGACAAATCAGAAAAGAACTGACTCAGAGAATGAGTAAGGCTCTCCTTGTGATTACTTGCCCTTTTCAGTTTCCAAACCCTGATCATGTTCTTCAATGCCATATGGCCTATATACTATACCTCTTCTTCTAAAATATTGATACTTTGCCTTTCTCTATTTTAAAGCTCTTCAGTGGATTAAAAAGACAGAAGTGTGACGCTCACCAGAGCCTCCTCCCCATGATACTAAAAACAAGTTGGGAAGTGGACCCGAGACAGCATTTTTCTTTCAAGTGCTTGTAATCTTGATTCATTCTCCTTCTATTAACTGAGGTTGGTTGCAGCAGAAAAATGACTTTTTAACACGACATGAGTTTTTCCTAGAATTCACATTCTGAATAAGTCCAAATAACTAGGCTTTGATCAGGGGAATAATACATTAATGAGAGCAGAAGAGAGAGTAAACAGAGCATCTCTGCAGCTATCTTGATGATGATTCCCAACGTATACTGGGACAACAGAACCGATGTCCAGCAGGTCACAGGCCCATTTGACAATTCTGTGGACAGCGCATGTTTGTTCAACTATTTGCCACAGAAAGCCCCTTCAGAAATAGGCAGCATGTCCTGTATCCCAGACCCGCCAAACGTCCTCACAATTTTCTGCTGCAGCTGAGTCTTCCCCAGCTGCAAAGGTGCCATGTATTTTTCAGCCTCAGCCAGCTGCATATCCAGCTAGATGACCTCATCAACTAATAGGAAAGCACAATTTTTAAATGCCACTTTATGATTAGGTAACAAAACAAACACACACATGTTATTGCGAGATAAATGTCTCAAATGCAGTCTGAGATACAAGGCACAGCCAGATGCCTTCGGTGACCCTGAAAGAATGTTATCTTAATGTAATGCACACCTTTGACTTTCTTGTTGTGTTTAATGCATAAAGTAGCCTCAGACACAGGTTCAGAAATAGTTGTGATATATCCCACATGGTAAGTACAGCACTGGACTAGTAAGTACTTCATTTCAATATTTAGAGATATTGCTAGACCATGTACCAAGTAGCAAGTCAGTTTTATCACTCTATCTGAAGTATCCTGTGTATCACAGCTCAAGCCCTCCTGTGGTGCTCACACAACCAAATCTCCAAGTAGTCTCAGAAGGCATTTTGCTTAGGGAAAAAGCACAGAATCAAACTTAAGATAGGAAAATGAATACATACTGTACTTTAAAGTGAAGATTACATTTTAAAAATAAGGAAAAATATTTACAATATAGTGTCATGAAACTGCAAAAATCACACAGTAAGCCCTAGCTTGTCCTGACTACAGCCAAAAGGAGTTCAGTAAAAGGCGGCAGAATAGTGCTCAAGTCTTATAGGATTTGAGATCAGTTGTATCTTATAGCATTTACTGAACATAAGAAAGCTCACTTTTTCCAGGAAGAAAAGGCATGTTTCTTGCCTTGCTCAGCATTTTATCTTCACTTCAGTAAGTCTCTGGCCATCATTGTTAGCATCCATGGGGTTGCACAAGCTAAACAGGGAATTATGACTGTGAAGTTCAAAGTACAGCTCTATTAGCTTTCAAAGGAACTGTTAAAAGTAAGCATTTGATGTGCCAGGAGTGTCAAGACTTGCATATAAGCTGAATTTTACGAAAATGAGCACTCATGGAAGTCAACAGGATTACTCACAGTGCATAAAGTTAAACGTGCATAAATTTCAGGAAGCCTCATGCAAGTTACAAACACTCCTTAATACTGTGCGTTGCTGACCTTCCTTGTAGCATTTCCAAGCTGGCAGAGGTGTCCTCTCACTAAAACCTGAGTGTGCAGCCAAAGTCTGATGTTGTATAGCTTAGCCAAACCTATGGATGCTTTTGAAAGGGAACCCACATCAGCCCAAAGCTGCTTGGAAGCGGCTGATGCGAGCACTTTGCTGGGAGTTTCTAGTGCTTGCCTTTTTCCAAACCAGTCTTTCCCTTCCAGTTCAGGTTTTAGCAGGTGTTTGGGCTTTGGTTGTTGGCTTTTATGGACACACTTAGTGGTTCTTACAGGTTTCTCTTCTCAGTAACAAGATAAAAACAGTATTTCCTACTGCAGAGGATTCTCTGACTTGCAAAGCTTACCTAAATGTTGTTATTATCATGATCTTATTGTTATTTGCCTGACACCACAGAGGTGCACTTCTACATTGCTAGGTTACATTCCACATAGTGATCTGGGTTCTCCACAAATAATTTACTCCAAAATTAAACACATGGTTATTATTCATTGTAGTTAAGACAGGGTAATGTTACACTTTTACAACATTGCTTTTTTGTTCTTTCATGAATACGTTCACAGAGTTGGTGTCAACAAATTAAAATGCGTGGCTCTGGAAGCAAAAGGGAAGACTTACAGAGAAGAGCACATCACAGGCACCAATCTGCATTTCTGGGCCCCCTGGAAGGGGACCAAGTCTGGGCTCCACAGCAGCGCACTATGAGCTGCAGCAAGGATCCATCTACTGGTAGTAGGTCCCCAAGCTCACATACCTACCTAGCTAATGCTTTAGCATTCAATACTAATAGCATAGCATTTGCATCAAGCCTGAAGCCCCCCCTCATAGAAGGTTCCCTGCAGCCACAAAGTGAGCAGCCACAAAGTGAGCAGCCACTGGGAACACGGTCCTGCAAACACAACTGTGCCTGGAGTTCACGAGCAGTTTAGGTGTCTGTGCACATGTAACAGGTCCCTGAGGATGTATCAAGGTAAAAACAGCTTTGGGAAAGCTATGTGAAGCTGAAATCCTGACCTGTTCCCCAGACATCTGCAACCCAGTGACCTTTTCCATCTAATATAAGATTTGTCTGATTACTAATTTCAGGTAGTTGTGCAAGAAAACCACAGGCTAGAGAGTCAAGTGAACTATCAGCATGCCAGAGGCTCCTCTTAGACTGAACTGCACGATGACTATGCAAATGTTTTCCAGGCCAACAACAACAAAAAATCCTCAAACAAAACTCCCTCTTCATCACAGATGTCTCTTCAACAACAACAACAAAAAAAGGGCGGGGGGGGGGAGGAGATGGAGGGAACGGGAAGAACCCAAAACAAATTGAAAAACATTGCAGAGGTAAGGAGTACAGCCACACAGTTCCAGTCATGGTTCTAAAGGGGCAAGTGTTAGGAGGTATTAAGTATGCAACAATCTCAGAGAATTGCAAATACTTTGCTAGCAATCAGCCCCATTTAGATTTTGCCCCAAATAAACTATTCTTCATTAAGATATCTACTGGATTTTTTAATTAAAAAAAAATTTATACTTAATCTAAACAGAATTAACATTTTTAGAAATAAAGTAATAGTGCAAGAAAATAACAGAACTGTTGAAATTAAAATAACTCCTTGAAGTTTTCAAGGAGCAGTTTCGATCTAACTTTTCAATTTTTAATTAAATGTAAAATAAGATATCATAAATTAAGAACACTGATGTTCTTCACAGAATTTTGAATTATTCTGAAGTTAAACCACATCATTTAATGTGATCTCTCAGTGCCTTCAAGATACGTTTTTGGAAAGTAATTGTTTCTCATCTGCTGATTCGTAAGGAGTATCTACAGTCACACCACAGCCAATATACTGACTGAAAAAATTCAGACAAAATTTCAACAATTGGGTTCTGTTTAGGACCATTCCATTTACTTTTAGCAGATGCATTTGTTTTCTAATGCAAAAAGTATCAAGTACATGTCTCTCTTCTAATTTGTATGAAATATATGTTTGCACCCCTGGGTTAGCTCTGCACCAGGACAGAGACACGGTTTTGATGGAAAATATGTTTCGAAAATGGGTAAAGAAAAAAAAAACAGACCAATGTGTCTACACAAATAAGCTGGCCTTTGCTATGGGAACTGGGAAATATTTCTTAAAGTTGCAACTTCAGTTGCAGGTCTCAAGAAGGGTTCCTGTGCCTGGCAGATGGTCTGGGATATCAGCAATCAGAAAGAAAAGAAATACTAACACTCCCTTCAGGCTGTATGCCCCTTTGAGGGTCTGCAGTGCTACAGCATCATGAGGAACATCATGATGACAAGATCTCTCACATTTCTCATGTAGACGGCAGACAGGGCAAAAATTCTTGGAGGCTCTGGGCACCCTCCATGGTGAGCAACCCAAGGAGTTTCTGGTTCCTCAGCAAAAGTCACAGAGGCTCAGACAAGCCATGATGGAAATAAATGCAGGTAAGTTATTTTTGTGAGTAAAAGGCAGTATAGAAAAAACCAAACCAACCAAAAAAACAGTATTAGAAATTTGGTTCCCTGAGATTAACTAGATACATTGATTCCATGTCTACACCTTCAAAGAGCTGCACAGATTTGAGCATCCACACTGGGAATTCTTGAGCACAATACAGTTATGTACCTTTAACCAACCTTAATGAGACAATTCCTCTCACATGTAGATGACTTCATGCTCACGCATGAAGAAGGGATGTCTTTATTCCTCACTGAAGATACAACTGCTGCCAACAGCAGGTGAGAATACACCTAGCACTTCCAACAAGGTCTCATCCAATTCAAAACACATACCGAAGTATTTCGACTTAGTTTATCACTACGAGGAACCTAAAAGCATCTGCTTTTACTGATCTCACAGATAGAAATTGACAAGCTGTAGTTTTCAGTTTAGGGCTCCTGTCTGGAGTAGACTACATTAGGCCCAGCGCATCTTTGTCACACCTCACTCACTTCAAACCAGAACACCACAACTTTGGGAATCTCATTCCATACACTGCCCTACACAGGATTTTTCTTCATGCTTTTATGCAACCCTGTAGGCATTCAATGCACTTAATTGTACAATTAAGTGCAATTTTCTTCCTGAAACCAAGCTCAATGCATGAAAATGCAAATAACTTTGAAAACTGCATTTCTGTGCAACAGATGTTATTATTACTATGTTCAAATACTTGGTTGAAATATAGTCTAATTTTGTCTCAAAAAAAAAAAAAAAAGAGAGAAAACATAACAACTTCTAACAAGAGCAAACTGTGATAATGAAAGTACCGTAGTATGGATCCGTAAGATTCCATTTTGGAACTGTGTAATGCACAGTGGTTTTGTCTCAGGATTACCAAAGAATGAGTGTCACCCGTTGTTTTTATTATTATATTAAGACTCTAGTCAAATACACATTCAAATTCATGACTGAAAACCCACAGATGGAATATGACCACCTTTATTCTTACTATTTTAATGATCTTAATGAGAGTTGCATTTCTTCCAATAATGCAGAATATTGGTAAAGATCAACTTCTCCATCAGGCACCATTTCTTTTTGAACATTAAAAAACCAAAAAATTGTTGACCTAGGAAGACACCCAGTATTAATTTTTCAAATAATCAACCAAACCATGTAAAAAATGAATAGCAGACAATCATGAAACACAGTCCTCTATTTCAAATAAAAAAAGAATACATTCAAAAGCCAGAGAATCACAAAGTTAGTTTTCTTTAAAGAAGGTAGGAAAACGACTGTTGGAAGACAAAGTTAGGACACTAAGTCAGAAAAGACCAACTGTCAATAACTCTGTCATTAGAGGAAGAAAGTAATTTACCAATAGCAGACGTTTTTAGTATTACGTAAAATTTTCCAAGCATATCAAGCATGAACAAGTTGCAAACACCAAGGATTTAAAACAGGTAGTATCACAGCACATGACACCTTTGTGGGACTCTCAACTGTAAATGTACCAGCTACTGGCCCTTTTCTCCCTGCCTGTATAGGGAAGCTGTGTGTTGGTAAAGACACAAGATGAACTAGGCATTGTGCAAGCAGACACTCTCATTACACCTGATCTCTGCCAAAGGGGCACAAGGGGGAAAATAAAAAAGAAGACTCTCTTTGCCACATCTTCTTCTTTCAATGTTTGTATGTCAGTGTAGGGCTGGGAAAAGCCTGGCCAAAGTTACTTGATGCAGATGAACACTCAAGACTTCAGATGTGAAAGTTAATTTGAAAAGACAGAAGTTGACAGTCTATACAATCAGTTATTTAGAGATCTAATTGAAATTGCTGATACAAGCAGTCTGTCACATTGTATCAACAAACTTCACTATTAACAAAAATCAATATTAAATCAATAAGATTAAAGTTGAATATGTACTCTAGTAACAGTAACAATGCATCAGGAATTTACAAGCAACACACAATGCTTTTGCCGGCTTTCATCTCTGCCTTTTGTGTCATATACAGAGTTCTTAAAATAACTGTGCTTGAAAGAAAAAAAAGTGTGTGTATATATATATACACACACAAATGAAATAAGAACTGTGCAGCTAGTTGTATAGTTAGCACTGTCTACAGATAATTAGCATCCTGGATGTCTCCACAGTACGTGTTGACTATCTTTTTTCAGATACAAGCAATATCTGGGCTTTTGTGTTATTTAAATGACATAAATGCTGAAATTGTCTTTCACGCTTACATTATACTAAAGAAGAATGTTTCCTTTGTAAAGGCAGCTCACATCTTAAGACCAGCAGACTCTGTTTAGGTGTGTGACACAACCATAAAAGACAACAACAAAAGTAAATAAAAATGCATGAGCCACCATATAAGATACTGAAATGTTTATATGTGCAAATAAAATACTGATGTTATGCTACTTCTGTAATTTCTCATATCCGTAACATTTCTACTGTCACAAATGCTAGAGTTTATAGTTCCTGTTTCCCTTCATCCTCACATTGTTCTACATTCCACAAATTTTGTTTCTTTTGGAACACTGGAAAGCACTGCAGGACAGTGAAATGCTACGTTAAAAAAAAAAAAAAAAGTCAAATCAATCTGGTTCGAACATCAACATGAATGCATTGGTTTGCTGGAAATTGAGATATTTGGATACTTTCTTGTCTTTCCCAACCTAAATGAGTTGAGGCATCAGAAACCTGCACGGAAAATCATTCTCTCAAAATTCCTATTTTGAAGCCTAAGATGATTCCTAAAGTCTCCAAAGACCAGAAAAAGCATCCATTACCACACAGGGATGGAACTTAAGTGGCTGTCTCCTTTTAAGCTTACATCATCATGGATACAAGCACAAAAATTGTTTTCTCAATTTATAAAATCTTACACTCTTTGCATTAGTCTACAAAGTGTAAGGATATGAAGACCATAGCTGAGTGATACAGAAAAGAAACTAAGATGTATGGTCACACCATGTGAATTATGACTACTGTTTTATATGCTGTGTAAGCAATTTAATACGAATGAGCATTAGAATCCCAGTGTTTGGGATTTTTTTTCAAGTTAGTGCTACTTCTCTTCAGTTTCTACATTCCCCGGCATATGACAAACCTATGCTTGAAGGAGGGAAAGCTCAGTTTCATTTCATTATTGATCTATCAGACAAGAACTTAATCAATCTTCTTTATAAGCTATTAAAGCCGAGCAAGAGAAATGAACTCACCTGATACATTCAGCATTGATTGCTTCTTTCTAAGAACTGAATGTCAGCCTTATCTGCTACTACAGCTGTGATTCAATTTTTCAGAAACACGTTTTTCCCTCATTAGCTCCCCAGGAATAGCGCAATTAAAAATGTATTTTAGACAAAATACAGAATATAAAAAAAATTAAATGAACAATACTTTCTTTTAAATTGCATTAGTTAAATGTGCTCCTGAGAGCACTGAGACCATAAGATCAAGTCCGGTTAAGGAAAATCTTCTAGTAAAACATAAGCTAGACCACATTGCAATCACCCCATCACAAATTTCTGTGGAAATTCTGCATGCCATGCAACAGTGGAAGCCAACCATACAAATTTCCACCTTACTGGATCTACCTAAAAATAAAAATACACAAATAAAAAAAAGAAGGCAAACATACTCGCTACAAAATTGAATGTATTCAAGGGATTTTGAATGTTCAAACTATCATTTTAGGTCAGCTTAGCAACAACAGAGACTTTCTGATTTCTGTACCAAAAGAATTCTGAACAGTGCCAAAATAATTTTTTAACAATTCAGCCTTATGTTGCATACATCTATGTCCAGTAGCAGCATGCCTCCAGGGAGCAGTAGCTCAAGACCTTGCTTTGAAACCTCCCACAGACCTCAACAACTGCATCACCCTTCCTTCAGTTCCTTACCCAGTCTTCCCTTCAAGGGAGTTTAAGGCCTGTAGGACAATAGGTGAATCATAGGAAGTGTAGTTTACAATTACTATGCCTAATTCAGAAGGGGGAAAAAACTGGTGCAAATTACAGCTGAATTACAGGTCCTATCACCTGTGTTATTACCTGTTCTGTGGTATAGGACCACAAAAGAGAGGAAGCTCAATATGGAAGTGATTGCAGAAAAACAAACAAAACATTTCTATTTCATAAAACAAACTCAGGGCTCTTTTAGCAATAGAAGATTTTGATATAACTGAGTTTATTTGTAGGTCTTCACTCTACTAAACATTGTGATAGTTGCTAGCTTCTGTGTGATTTGAGATGGAAGCAGTGATCAAAATCAGAATTTCCATTGGATAGAAATTGTGGTTTTTTTCCCTGCTTTGCAGGAGTTAATGCATACATAAATTAGGATTGTAAACTTAGGACAGCTGAGAAATATCTGAATAAAGTTACCAATGAAACTTTACATTCATTATCCCCTACTATCATATCAGACAACTTGTTATGGCTTCTGGTTTTGCTATCAGAGCACTTTTGTGCGTGTGTGTGTGTTTCCTTTTTGTCTTTTTTCTCTACCTATGGCATTGAAACAACAATATTTACATCCTTTTTAAAAGTCCTTGAGATGCAAAAACTATCCACTTGTCACTATCCACTTCTGTAATTAAATGCTACACTTTTATTACTGGCCAAGGAAAAAGAGAGAGAGACCTCCAAGCTTAGTATTAAGTTCTTTGTAGGATGCAATTTTGTAGGTTTTTCACACCTGGACCACCATTTCTGTTCTACCAGAATGGAAAGCTGGTGGAAAACACTATCATGACTGGTACAGTGACAGGGCGATTTGGTGAATGTGGGCATTACTCCCCTAAACACAAGAAATAACTCTCATCACCACTGCAAATCTTACGACTTCCAGATAACAAAGTGGACTTTCTTTTGCTAAACTGTAGAGAAGTGCCCTCATTTACTACAAGCAACTTTTACAATGCAAGACACTGGGACTGGAAGGAAGTACAACTGCCACGTGTCAACAAATCTTCCTGGAATCTCAGATGGAACAGAACGGAAAGCATTTTGTCTTGAGAAACAATAAAATAAAAAAGTTGCTTTTGAGCTCTTTTATTTTTTTCCTTTTACTAGAAGGAAAAAAAACAGCCTTTGCTATTAAGCGTGTCTATTTTCATGGGAAATCCTTCCATTTGCAATATCTGCATACCATGTTTAAACATCTCCCCCAGGAAGATATACCACTTAATAATGCTTCTGTTTATTTATTGCAAAAATCAAGAATAGCTGGAAGTCCATTATGAGAATCTTTTAGAAAATTTAATTAATTTGTAATTAATTTTATTGGTATTTATGAGAGAAATCTTTAATCAGCATAATTTAGACAGAAAATTACAATATTAACTAATATTAATTAAACAACAATGTAATAATTTCAATAGTTTTAATTATTTTTAGATTAAATTACCTGCTAGTCAATTCTACATTGTTTTTGAAATTAATTAGCCAACTTAAGCATGCTCTGCACCCGCTAATCTACCAAGGATAGGACACAATGTCTAAACAAGCCAAGAAAAACTACTTCCAAATGTCACCTGGGTTGTCACAGTTTAAAAAATTGCTCTCTAATCCTAATTTTAAATAAACCATGTTCTATTTAAACTTGGGGGCATGCTTTCAGATAATGCAGGGACTTGGATTTTGGAGTTGGCATTCCTTTTAGTCTCTTTCCACCTCATGACTGCATCGTCTCTTCTCGATAGAACAGAGTTAGTGTAACCTTATTATTTGTATGGGACACTGCAGAGGAAACAGACGATATCTCATCTATCTCGCTTCTTTGCAGTAACTCTGTTCTTTTGCCAGGGCTAAATATTAAAAAATCAGGGTTTAAATTGCTACACCTTCACCTCTGCACTGGGGCCCCATTAACAAAATATGGCAACTAAATATTGGGTTCTTTTATTTGCCTCCTGATCTGGGACCCTTAACGGCTTATACTATTGAGACTTTCTCCACCATCACAGGAGTGTTTTTAATGAGGGAAGGGTATTGAATTGAAGAGCCTGAGATTTCCACAATCATAAGTAAATGTAGGTTTCTTTTTACACACGCTTGAAGTGAAAAGGGGCAAAAGAGAGGCATGTTACCTCCAAACTACTAGAGACTGCAGCGGATAGATATCTATCTATTGGGTCCCCCATACAGAAAAAAAAGGAGTTTCTGCTTCCTACTGAATTCTTGCAGCTAGACTAGCCCTTCTCTTTTTCACACAGTCTGCTGTCATGAGACAGACTCAAGAAAGCAACAGTTCTGTTGCTCAGAATGCTTGTTGCTGAATGTAGTTAATGGGTAAAATGTTATATATCATACAGCCATGAATTGCCCCAGTTCAACTACTGATGGTATGGCTGTAAAGTTGTAAGTAAGTAAAGTATAAGCTATACTTTAGTTTGCATGGCTTTCTACATTTGAACGCTTCTTGGAATTTTCCATGAAGCGAAAAAAAGGTGAAACCACAATGTTTCTTCTGGTTCTTCATATTCTGAGTTTCACTGGGATAATATCATGCCTCTCAAATACTGTCTACAACCAGTAACAAAAGAACAAATCTTGTCGCATTCACCGCTTCCTTTCCTAACCAACAATATTCTTTCTATCTGTGAGTAATAGCATAGTATTTGCAGGGTATGGATCTATATGTGTGCTGGCATATAGCATATACATGTTGGTTTAGAACCTTGGCCTCCTATGACATCAATATGCTTTCACTGATCTCTGGGTCACCTAGATGAGGATCAGAGTGAGTAAATATTTCAGTCTTACAACAACTTCCATTCAGCTGTTTATACTTCAGGCATGGAAATTTGCTGACTGAAAATACTTTAAATGTTAGCCACAGTTTTCAAAAGCAACTAGTCATTTTCAGAATCTCAGTTATGTTCCTGACTTGGAGCTCCTTGAAGGTATATGAATTTCAAAAGGCAGCCGTGCAAATTCCAAAGCAAATCAGCTTGGAGACTGAGTGATTAGTCAAATTTGAAAAGGATGGTGGTTATTTTTGCTTTCTATGTGTACTTCTTTTTTTTTTTTTTTTCTGTTATCGGGCCAGATATTAAACAGATTTGATCATGGCAAAGCTGTTACAGATATAGCAAGCAGGATATAGAAACCAACAGTACTCAAAAGGTAAAGTTTATACCCGAAGTGATACATTATCTGGCAGGCTAACTGTCATCCTTATTTGCTTCAAAATTTCTCAATAAAACACCTCCATGACCTTAAAGAAATTATTCAGAATTACTCCAATGAATAAAGACTAGGTTTTCAAATGTATTTTAGCAACTGCAGTTTCTTAGGTGCTTTGGGAACTCTTACTGTGTGTTTATTTAGACCTTTAAATTCCCAAGAATCTGAGAAAATCTCTTTTTGAGTGTTGCAGGATTGGCATTATTCTTCTGAATGCCACAGCAGAAACTTACAAGAATACAGTATGCTTCATGGGGAAAAAAATTAAAACAAAAAGCTGACCTTTAAATAGAAACTGTCCATGGTGCAGAGGGTCAGGTTGGCACCCAGAGAGTTAAACTGGCTAAGCCTACAACAAAGGAAAAAATATTAGCATTGCTATCTGTGTAAACGACATTAGTAGCAAGACTGAATTATCTTCTGAATTATTTTATTCCAATTATATTTTGATATAATTCAAGGTCTAGTGATTTTTTTAATGTTTGCAGTCCCCCAGTTTAATACCAGAAAAGCAATCAGTCATTTGCTTCTCAGACACCAAGTGGATGGAATAGTTTTTCCATCCATTTGAAAAATATACAATCTGTATTTGCCTTTAAGTATACATTAGATGACTATTGTAAGTGATTTGTAATCGTTTTTAAATTGTTGAACTTACTTTAATATATATTTGCAGTTATATAGTTGTTTAAATGTTCATGTTATAAGCAGTTTTTTGGATTAACAAATTGTTCATTCATCTTTTGGTTTTTAAAAAGGGCAAATAGGAAAACCATTCAAATGTGCTTTATTAAAGCACATTTTATTATTTTGCTTAGTGAAAATCTCCTCTGTAACAACTGGTAATAAAAAAAGCTGAAAAGAGACCTATAAAAATATTCAAAATAATTCATTTGGAAGACCAACCCTACTTCTGTGTTGAAAGGCAATGCAGGGGCCAGTTCAAGACCTAGGTTTTCAAGTAGCTCAATTTTCTGAGTTTTCAAAAGTTCCTCTAAATACAAAGGCACATTTGTTTACCTAAAGCTATAATTTTAAGCTAACATAATTCAGTACCAAAGCAGGCACAGGTATTTTGCTTAAACTAGATTTACTTTGGTTAAGCTTCATGAGAAAGCCTGTCTGCACAAAGAAAACATGCACTGACCTAGCTGAATTGGTACAAATTTATATATGGATGCCTGTCATAATTGACATCCTCACCAGCACCACTGACCATCAGGAATGCAGACGACAGTTCCATTCCACAGAAGGGTTATAGCTGTGCAATGGTATCTCTGTTCAAAAACTATGTGCTATCATAACCTATTCCAAGTGCAGTGTGCCTTGTCTTAGCACTATATAATAATACCCATTTTGCTGCTGGGTTTCAAATAAAGTATGCAGCAAGTCAGATACTCTTTCAGCACCAAAAGTCACTCAAATGCCCCTCTTCAAATGAGACATTGAGTATATATATACAGACATGCATTTACATATGTTCAGAAAGGTTAATGATGTCATATGAGACAACGGGGAAGTAAGAAAAGCATGGGCAATATTATGTACGTGGACATGTTGTCTAATAAACATGATCAATATTCTGCTTTTAAAGTCATTCAGCGTTAGATAGGATTTCTGGCATACATATGTGCCTGTAGATGTAATATCTCACATTTTGTCTGCAGCATAATTCTCACAGGGGTGGGGGGGTCTAGCGTAGAACATACTGCCTTACCTTTGTGCTTGTAAAAACTATGTTCTGTTTTCTGTTTCTACTATTTTGTACATGTTTACTTGTATTTAAATACCAGAATAAATAAAAAGTCATGTAATCACATGGCCCTGTGTGGTAACACCCTTGAATACTTCTGTATGTCTTATATGAACCCCCCAAAAATTTCAAACAGCTGTAATATACTTCCACAATGCCTAGGAACCCTGAGCGAGAGGGGGACTTCACTGCATAAGGTACCTAACATGTATAGCAAAAGGCAATCAATCCGTCATGAGTTTAAGATCAAAATAAGAGATGGTACACAGGGGATTGAGGACACAGGGAGGTGGTGTGACTTCACTGTCACCCAGAAAGCCTGGAAGAGAGTTAGAAAAGCCTAGAAAAGCCCCATGTCTGGACTCAGCCACCCAAACTCAGTGTATTCCTGCTCCTGAGAGATTTTAGCAAAAGTGAAACTGGTAGTAAGAGAAATCCTGAACACAAATATTCAGCAAACAAGCATTTCCAGTTCCTCAGGTGTGCGTAACTATGCCATCCAAGAGCAAGCATTCCATTGCTGAAACAATTTTTGATCCAAACTGAAATTAAACAGCAATTCACGCATTTACTATGCAATAAAATTGTGAATTATTCCATTTCAGAATTGCTCTAAGCGTGTCCAAGCAGCAAGCAATCCAGGATAAGAGACAGCCTGTCTGCACTCCAATAGAGCCAGGTCCAACCTAGTCACCTACATGCCCCTGCTCACATCTGTGGTCCCCATAAGCCACCAACTGCCCAGGGAGGTGACCCTCAGTGCCTTGCTGACAGGCAGCAGTTCATACAAGCCAGCTGAGCCCTGATTTGCCCCATCAGCTGCTGGGCTGTGGATTCATAGTCTTTAGCACTAGATCTGTGCAGTGCTGGAACATACAATACCATTATGTACATCGTAAAAGTGAGTTTTAACCTTTTCTAAAAGTTTCTGACACTCAGATTTTGTGTGTACACACCTCTACACAACAGCTTCCAACAGGAAGCATGTCCATACTTTTCTAATTACCTAAAATGTCAGAAATGTTACCTCAAAATTTCTGTATCTGTCAAGGCAATTGAGTAAAAAATGTATTAGCAAACCATGTATGTTAATATGTTTTGCAACTATGCACATCAGCTCTTTTCCCAAGAGATAGGTACACACTATTTTACTGAAGTACACTTGGGTCTATCTGAGAAGTAATGACCATTCACTCTAGCCACCCTGTGGGCCAAACTCTGCCTGCTTATAGCCTGACATGAGGCTACTTCTGTTAAACTTTAAATTGCTGACACACTGTTAACCAATAAGAGTGATCTGAGCATGCTGTTTGGTACAGTAGGTTTCAGGTTATAAGCATGAGCTCTTTGCATTCCTATGCATTCTCTTATATGTGCAGTTTTCGCAAACTGCATCTTATATGCACAAATTAAACTCCTAACAAGACTTGTATAACCAAGAAAATTAAGCAGAAATCATGTGTGAATGGGTTTGGGCAAATTCTTTCCTTTGTCTCTGAAAAGAGTAGTACATGACACTCACATTCACAGGTGAAACCCAATCCGCATGCTAAAGTGCTTAGCTGTGAACTAAGCGAAGCTCAAATGAGTCCACTTTGAAAAGCTAGCCCTAACAGCCTTAGTGTTCCCTCTTGAGGGAGGCATGCTCCAGTTTTTCATCACCTGCACCAGCATCTGACTGGCTTTAAGACAGATATTGTGGATTTATGAAGTCCAGGTACCTGAGAGACTAGATGTCTTCTCATGCAGTAGGTATCAGAAAAGACACTTGAACTAGCAGTCTAACAGAGACAGCATGGTATTTTTTGTGAAGGCTAAACATTTTCTGCTTTATTGACATAATGAAGCCCAAGCTTATTGACTTTCAGAAACCTTCCTCAGTCTTATTTATTATCCTTGGCATTTGAAAATGGAAGTGGTTTTGTGGGATCAAACATAGGTCATTACTGTCTAAGGGCCATTTGTTAGTCTATACAAACTGAATTTGGTAGTTCCAGGTCTGATTCCTAATGTATGTTTGCCATTATTATTCATCATCATCAACACACCTGACAACACTTTTAATGGCTTTCCTGGGAGAGAAGCAGGGGGCTGAAAAGACCAAAGGAGTGAGCGCTCTCTTAATCTCTGAGTGCTGGTTGCTCCAGCAAGGGCTGGAGGCACCTCAGCCAGGCAATGGGGGGAAGCTGGCCTATGGTCTGCTGAAAGTTCTTTAAAAATAACTTATATGGAGAAAGCGGGTAAGGCTGCACACATGCCTGCAGTGGGTGAGTCTGTACATTTACACATAGCATAGTGATCATGATACACACCACTCAAGCTTCATTTTCATAGTTACCTTGACACATATCTATAGAATCCTAGAATCATAGAATAGTTTTGGTTGGAAGAGACCTTTAAGATCATCAAGTCCAACCTTAACCTAGCACTGCCAAGTTACCACTAAACCATGTGTCTCAGCACTACATCTACATGTTTTTTAAATTCCTCCAGGGGTGGTGACTCAACCCTTCCCTGGGCAACCTGTTCCAATGCTTGGCAACCCTTTCAGTGAAGAAATTTTTCCTAATATCCAATCTAAATCTTCACTGGAGCAACTTGAGGCCATTTCCTCTTGTCCTGTCTCTTGTTACTTGGGAGAAGAGACCAACACCCACCTCGCTACAACCCTCTTTCAGGTAGCTGTAGAGAGTGAGAAGGTCTCCTCTAAGCCTCCTTTTCTCCAGGCTAAACGACCCCAGTTCCCTCAGCTGCTCCTCATAAGACTTGTGCTCCAGACCCCTCACCAGCTTTGTTGCCCTTCCCTGAACGTCCTCCAGTACCTCAATGTCTTCCTTGTAGTGAGGGGCCCAAAACTGAATACAGTACTTGAGGGGTGGCCTCCTCAGTGCTGAGTACAGGGGGACAATCACTTCCCTAGTCTTGCTGGCCACACTATTTTTAATACACGCCAGGAAGCTGTTGGCCTTCTTGGCCACCTGGGCACACTGCTGGCTCATATTCAGCCAGCTGTCAACCAATACCCCCAGGTCCTTTTCCACCAAGCAGCTTTCCAGCCACTCTTCCCCAAGCCTGTAGCGCTACATGGGGTTGTTGTGACCCAAATGCAGGACCCGGCACTTGGTCTTGTTGAACTTCATACCATTGGCCTCAGCCCATTGATCCAGCCTGTCCAGGTCCCTCTGTAGAGCCTTCCTACCCTCAAGCAGATCAACACTCCTGCCCAACTTGGTGTTGCCTGCAAACTTACTGAGGGTGCACCCAATCCCCTCATCCAGCTCATTGATAAAGATATTAAAGAGAACAGACCCCAGCACTGAGCCCTGGGGAACACCACTTGTGACCAGCTGCCAGCTGGATTTAACTCCATTCACCACAACTCTTTGGGCCTGGCCCTCTAGCCATATATATAGCTCTGCAGTTATTATTTCTGCAATATCTTGTGCCTTCCTTCATCTTCAGGAAATATTTACATCCATTTCTTAACACATTGAGCTTCTCGCATGTATATACTTGATCCTTACACCTATTTCAGACATAATCTTTTGCAGTATTCTAGTGTATATGTGAAGATAATGAAGTTACCCCAAAGGGCATTCACATAAGCAGTAAGCACCTCAGAACTGATCACAATCAGTTACACTATCAATTCAAGGTAATAATTATCCTTCTTCTTTTGTTCCTTTTTCCTTATGTATTTAAGTGGCAGAGTTGGAAGAGAAGCTGTCCCCTTGTGGTTAATAATTGTTTTTCTACCAATCAGAGCTTAGGATGGGATTGACCAGACCTATGATATTTTAAAAATTAATTATATTTTAGACAGGTCAAGGTGTAGCCTCCAAGTCAGTTGACAGACTGTGTAAAACCCAGACAAAGAGAAGAACTACACAACAAGCTGCAATGTTCATTACTCTCATTGTTCCCATTATTGACTAATTTTGAGTAAAATCTATGGCTAATTGTCTTTTAACATTTAGTAAGCATACATTTATCTAACTCTTACAAGATCAGATGACACTGGATATGATGATCTGAAGCATAACCTTATTTTAAGCTCATTTTTGAAGCTAACATGCTTTTTGTAAAGAAACAGTTTGGGATAGAGGGCCAGATTATCATAGCCCTCTCACAAATGTTTGCATAGGCGTGGGGGCAGAAAGAGCACCTGCCCATGTAACAGGAAAAATTTTAGAAATACATTGTTATCACAGCAAGTGAAATGCTTGGTTAAGAAATTAAGTATTTAGTCAAAAAAAGGTTATTATGGGTCTGCCATTTATCAGGTTAAAAGTCTAGACAATGTATGCATTCTGTTTACACACAAATACATTATTAATTTCTAGCAGTTCCTTCATTTGCATAAAAAAACCTGTATCTAAATATCATCTTCAGTTTTAAGCCATATGTACTATAAGCATGATAGACTAGCTGGTATTTAAAAGTGTATGCCTTATGTAAGGCAAAATCGAAAAATATTGAAGTTCTGCATTGCAGAAAACAGAAGATTTTTAACTGCATAGGAATACATGGTTTCTTGGTTAGATTTTACCTGTTCTCAAGACCCTATAACTACACACTTGAAAGGTATCTTCTTTTAACAGCTTTGTAAGTTTTGTATCATAATATCAATTCAGATGTTTGTTTGGAGGCAGACAGCAACTATTTTAAAAGCAAAGCCATTCAAATCCCATGGAGTCGCAGATTTTTGCATCCAGTACCTATGGCAATGCCTACAAGTTTCCATAGTACAGAATAAAATAATGCTGTTCTACAGACACACATGTACATAAAACTTTAAGAAAATGTTCTAATGTAAACGGATGAGGTTAAAGAGAATAGCAGCAGAGACACCCTCAAGATTTAATTACTCAAAACAATAGTTTATCATCTGTTCCTACTTCTGAGCTACATATGTGTGTACTCCAGAGCGAACAGTGGGGACAGCAAAACACAGTTGCTTCAGTTTGCTTTTGGCTTACAGGAGACCTTTGAAGTTTCTATCCTGAAGAGAGTACATACGTAATCAACAGAGAAGCAGCCAGGTCTGGATCTTCTGCACCCATTGCTGAGGTCTCCTGACTAGCTTATTTCACCTTGTCCCTTTCACTCCTGTCTTTTATTAATCTGAAGATTTCCAAGCTTAATGTTCTGAAATTTCTTTTCTCTTCTTTTTCTATCAGTAGAGTTAGTTGTTTCAGGTAGATCAGCCAGATGAAGGGTAACAGTACAAAAAAATTGGAGCACTCACTGGCTAAAGCAGTTGAATTATGTTTACAATGCACATATGTGAAATTCCTGGCCTCTATTTGACAGTCAAAATCACATGCTAATTTTCTACAAACCAGGTCACGGCTATGTAGCTAAATAGGGTTTATGGATATATACATAATCCCAGAAGGAAAAAGATGTCATCTTCTACTTAGACCATTTGCTTACTTACATTGTGCTCAGTGAATGTGATGTAATTGTTCTCTTTCTCATATTGCTGTATATTTAACTTTTCAAAATATTCTACAAATATGCTACAAGACAACAAAATGATGGGTGACACAGTCAGCCTGCCTCTGGAGTACACTAACATGGACCCTTGTGACAAGGTCTATATCAGAGAAAGACAGCAGGTCTCTGTCTCTGGGCAAAATAAATATTTCTGGGAACAGCAATGGGCAGGGACTCATTTTAAATTGGAATGAAGAAAGTTGAAACAAAGAGGAGATGAAATAAATGAAAAATGCAAAGTCAGTGAGAAATTGCAGGGCGTGCAGCCTTTCTGAAATTAAGCTACTTTTGCAGACATCTGAAAAGTCTTAGAAAAAAATGTCCACCAGAACTTGGAACAGCTATCTTTCAGTAGCCCAACTATGCCAACAGCAGCTCATTCAAAACAGCTGAAAAAGTCAACTCCACTGGCAAAAATCAAGCAGATGTTTACCTGCAATGAAAGGCAAGGCTGTCGTTTTGATATATGAAAGAAAGCAGCTTACAAGAACAGTTTGTATTATAGCTGGGATAAAACCTTAACTAACTCGCTCTCACACTCATCCCTGTATCTGCTAAGCTTGAGCAACTGGAGAGACTTGAGTTGAATGAGAATATACAAATCTGAGTGGCACCTTGATATTAGTAAAAATGCCAGACTGTCTTACTTTTACCCTCATAGGAAGAGAGAGAGAAATGCTTATTACACAGAGAGAAAGAAGCTGACCCACTGAAGGACCTTCCTATCCATCCCTGCGAGCTTTCTCAAGCAAATCAACAAAACCTTTATGGATACTTTACCAGTATTGATCGGGAGATCAGCTACCATAGATAATAATGCTGTCTCTGAACTGTATCCATGCCTAAAACCAGAGACATACAGGTAAGAATGACTAGGGAGAAAAAGACACAAAAGTTTATTGACGTAGAACTACTGTAAAGCTTGGACATGAAGGAAAATAATAAAACTCTGAATTCATCCCTAACTCTCATTTTAACCTGCTATATCTCTGACTTCTGTAAATACATAGTCAAAGGGTTCTGTGCCCACTCAAAGCCACAAAACAGTCATTAATTTCAACCATACCATCCTGTTCATTTTCATTTAAGTCCCTTCTACTGGTGTGCCTGCTACTCTTTCAAATATTTAAACACTGGGATTTTTAAACAAATCCATTGAGTTTCACTGGAATTTGGGCACAGATACTCTTTAATCTCCTTTCAAGATTCCAGTCATAGCTCCTTAATGTTTAAACATTTTCTGTAATTTATTAACGCCAGAAATACTTAGATATAACAAAAAAATAACCCAACAAAACAATCAACTTTTAAATGAACACACAGGATGGTGTAAAATAGCAAGCATACAAGTTCATATTTAGGACTAAATCATATTACAGACATTTACAGGTCTCAGTTGCTTGTTGTATTTGGTAAAACACACCAAACATAAACATTTGGTTGTTTATGCGTACCATTGCCACCTACAGGATGGAATTTTGGATTTATGTAAGTGTTGTGATTATTTTGCTTGCTAGTAGCAAGCTCGCTAAGCAGTACATATTTAATTTCAAAGGTGGAAGTCTGTAATTTTGTCACAAAAGTTTCTAGATTCCATATCTGATAACATCTTCTGTGATTTAAAAGAGGCAACCAAGTATACAACGTATCATTCCTTCAAAGAACAAATATGATTGTAAATACAAAGGCAGAAACCACCTAGCATCTTTACCCCCCAGTAATGTCTTTCTTTATATAATCAGCAGTTTGTACAGGACGTGTCCAAAACGCACTTTTGAATACCTGGACTATTTTGAAAATATGTCACCTTTTAAAACTGAAATGTGAAAAGCATTTAAAACATACAAGACGAAACCTGCAAATACTGATCTGGCATTCTGAGCGTATAGTTCTATCACATTATTTCACCATTATTTGCATTCACAAACCTGCAACAGCAATTCTGAATACAGAAAAATAAGACAGCTAACTTTTACATGACATTACTTACACAATATGCCCACATTTTCACTTAAAATCTAGCCACTGGGCCCACTTCGAATGCTGGAAAAGGGCCACGGTATAAACAAAACCTGAGGTGTGTTTCTAAGTCCAAACTGACCCTAAATGAGATCTTAATATAGCAAATGAGAAATTCTGGCATCAATTAAAAAAAAAGTTCTCATGGAATTCTGATCTGTGCTTTATCTGAAATTTCAGGCTTCACAAAGTATTTATCTCTGAACTTCAAAGTGTACAAAAAAGAGGTTTAGCAGAAACACTGAGATCATCTCAACTTCTATCATTACCTAGATCATCACGTCTCCAGTTTCATATACTTTTCAGTTTTCAGACTAAATCAAATGTTTTTTATAAAAGACCAAGAGACCACTGCTTCAGACTACTTATTAGTTAAGAAGATTCCATTCATTTAGAGATTAAACTTCACTGTGTAAACCTCATGCATATGAAAACTGACCAGATACACGTAGGCCTTCTATAACTGAATGAGATATCCCTGTCAGGACTTCCGCATATGTCAGTGGTATATGGATGTCTTTTATTATTATTCCCTTTGCTTTTTGTTAATTATAGAAAAGGAGAAATATCCTTTATGGAAAGAAAAGGTCTTTTAAAAAATACATTTCAGAAAAGCATTGAACAAGACATTAATAACAAACTGAAAGGATAAGCAGAATGGAAGTCTGAAAAATTCTATATTTTTATTATACAGGCATTGTTTTCATTCTTGGCACCTTATTTTTCATGTACATAAAGAGAACACAAGCTACAGCAGGGTGAGACAAAGATCAATGCTGAATGTATTACTTGGCATTGGTCAGACTCGGTTTAATAAGAAAAGAATTGATCCATTAAGCTAAACCTAATTCTTGGCCGAAAATGGTTGAAATCTCTTCTTCATACTGCTAGCTTCATAAAGACTATAATATTTGGAAGAAACAACTCAGAGCTGAGTTTAATAAGATTAAATGTATTGCAAATATATTTAACAAGAATCTATCAAGTTGTTAATGATTACTATTAATATCAAACAATTTTTGTATAGAATTTTTTATTAGAGTAGTTGTAAAATATAGCCATGTGAAATGCAATATAAAAAGGGGCTTAGGTAATTTGTAACAGCTACAATTGCAGAACCAAAACCTTAACCTATAAGATATAGTAATTTATTTTATCAATCCAGTTTCTCATACAAGTGCAATTCAATTTGTAAAGTATTTAAGTGCCAGTCATTAACACTGTATAGCAAAGTGCAGAAGGACAGAATCTACTATATGTGATTGTGTTATTATATGTGAAGAGACTGCAAAATAAATTACTTTTCTGTCAGCAAGGCTGAAGACCTATTGTTAAAATACAACTTCAGATTTCTATGAACTACTCTATAAAGTGCTGTTTCATAGCTAAGATAGCTAAAAAGCAGTTATTGGTACTGTAAGGATGCCCTACACTGTCAAAGGGACATATTGACATTCATTTGCTTCTGTCACTGCCTCCTCGCAGAGTCCCTTGAAGACCGGAGGTGCTCCGCATCGCCAGAGAGCCACCATCCCAAAGCCTCTGCAAGCTCCCACCCTGCAGCACAGCATCGCCAGGGCAAGCCAGGGAGGAAAATCCTCGCTCCACCTGAGCAACACCAGCGGTCTGTGCTGAAACACGTTGGCTGTGTTGCCTTGGGTAGCCTGCATCTATGCTTCTGTGTTGTGCCCTCTCCTTTGACTAATACGGGACACTAGGTTGAGATTTTGCCCATCAAACAGCTTTTATAATTGCTTTAGACACGTTTTATAGACAGGATTGTCTCTTTAAACAATATATAAAAGAATGAGAGCAGGAATTATTGCTTCACCTAGGATTTGAACAGAAGAGGACATAATTGGAATCAATTCAGCAGTGGTTACAATTTAGTTACATTTTTAATTAAGATGACAATGCAACAAAAAATACATCCACACAAAAAATCAAAACTCAGAATTCAGTGAAGACAATTACTGAAACAGTGGGTGAGACTGAATGGAAAACAGCACTGGAGAAAAAGGATAGAGAAGGAACTGGGAAGTACTGAAAGACAATTATTACATGCCCGAAGGTTATATGCACTGTCTAGCATCTGAACATTGTGTGTTAAAAATATATATTGTGGATGAAGAGGAAAATGCAAGAAAATTAATTTAAGAAAAAAGGTATATTTAAGGTGTAAAAATATACATAGGAAAGGCAACTGAAAAGATTATAGCATGAAGTTAAAAGACTGGAATGTACTGATAAGGAAAGCAAAGAGGGAAAATGAAAGGGAAAGTTCACACAAGGTGAGGAAATTGTAAATAAAGATTTTTTTTCTTTTCAAGCACGTAAAGAGCACAAGGTCACTGAGAGAAACAGAAGCACACCTATGAAATGGCAAATGGCAGTTTACTAACAGGAAGGAGAGACTGCTTAAAAATGAACTCTCTGTTTTATTGTCCATAAAACAAGGTTGGGACTGATGACAGCATCAGATATAAATTTCCCGGGGGAGGAAGAATAAACACCAAAGAAAACCAGTAACACGCCAGAACAGCTCATCAAGAAATTAGAAAGTCTGAAGGTTGACATAACTCCAGGAATAGACAAAATTAATTCAGAGCTCAGAAGGATACGTCAGAAGAGATAGAGGTATCATTAGCAGATATATTTAAAACCTGTTCAAAAAATACGAGCTGGACTGAAGAGAGGTTAGCGAGAATGACTGTCTGAAAAAATACAAAACCCTGACTTCACATCTATGTCATACTCTTGAAACATTATTATTTCAGGAAACAATAGAATTAAAAGTTTGTATAGCTGCAAGAGAGACTGCTAGCATGGCTCACCAAAGGGATATCATGCCTAAAAATGCCCTCAGCATTTTTAAATCAGAATTACAAATTATTGATCATAATGGACAGTACAAGCATATATTCCACACTCTTTAGAAGAGCTTCTGATAGATTAACACACAGAAGACTAATCTACAAGGTCAGGAAGTGTGGGAACAATCAGTAAGAGGACAGGATACGTTTGAAAGAGAAAAACTGGTAGGCTAGTCAATGAAAAGAAACAGGATAAAATTCAGAATGACTGAAGTACACTCAGACTGAAAACCTCTCGGAGTAGAAGTGAAGACAAATTAATTCAGTGTAGACAAATCTATGCTAATAAAACTAGCAGCAAATAACAAGCAAAAGGGCTCTACCCTTGAAAGGCATAATGTTCAAGTATCTCACACTAATGTACTCCATTAATTTCAAGTTTCTGATTTTCACAAGAGAAAGAGGTGAGAAGCAAGCCCTCTAAACGTTAGAAGAATTAAGAAAGGGAAACTCAACTTTACATAACTTTGGCAGATGCTTCTAAAATTCCTCTTCAGACTTTAAAAATCTTGATTACCCTAGATTGCAGCATATCATCTGCAAACTCTGTTCAAAGTTCACATGGTTTTAAAACACAACAAACCAGAATAACACCATTACTAATCCAGCACAACTGATGACACCATTGATACAAGAGCCAACTTTACCACTTTAGCCACAATTCTTGGATATACTTTAATATTCCAGTAGATTCGAGAATGGATTAGATTTTTCTTTTAAATAGTACATGTTGATTTATACAAATCACAAACTAATTGCAAAAGAATACTCTTTAAACTAAGTACATTTTTTAACTTACAATTTTCCAGCATAGTAGCTGGTTTGAAAAAGAAGTTATATTACATGATTATCAACATACTAGTTACAAGCAGTGGAACGGTGTAGTGATTGCTACAGAAATGGGAAACTGATAGTTAAAATGGAAACATATCATAAACAAAAGAAAAGGGAAAGTGATTTCTTAACTTCACCAGCCATAGAAGACAGTCTCTTTTTGGCGTGTAACATCTTCAGAAAAAAAATGGGGTGAGTGAAAAAACACTGATATGTTTACTCTATACCTAGTTACTGCCTATCTAGAAAATATTCTCTTCAAATAAAAATCAGATTTCCTAACTCCAAGCCTCGACATAGAAATTTTCTTATACCGCTGAGATGACGTGTTTTCTCCTTTACCTCCATTTTGGTTTTTTGACTCTCTACTTTATACGTTCTTTCCAAATCAGACTCAGCTGCCATTGGCTTCAAGGCAGGATGCCATTCAATGCTATTAGGATTATTACTTTGAAGTAGAAGAATGGAGTTCATACCTGTTTGGTTGTTAATGATTTGATAAAGAGGTTTGCCATAAATTGCTTTAGTAAAGCAAAAATTATATATGCACAATTAAAAAATACTAAAAAACTATGACGTGCATGATGTTCAAAAGTACTCAGTTGGCCTAATTCTGTTTTTAATAGTAGAATTCCCATTGACTTCAACAGATACAGAGTTAGGCCAGCACTGAGCACATCTGAAAAATCACTCCATATGGAATGAACTCTGATCAATGAAGGCTTACATTTTAATGACTTAACAGCTTGTGAAAGGAGCACATCAACAGCTCTCTGTTTCTACATGCAGCATATCTCATCATGACCCAGTGCAGTGCAAGCTTATTTATGAAATTAAGGTATCTCATACCTATCCTTTAGCAGTGAGGAGACTTTTCTCCATGGCTATCCAAGATGAGACAGCTACCAAAATTATTATGAAAAATGGTGAGTTTTATAATGAACACCTTTCAAGCAGACTGATCACATAAGACATGGCATGGCCAGCCAACAGAAGCTTTTAATCAGTACTGAGATGGAATAAAATGAAACTGTATCGCTAGTTTCCAGAAAAGCTTTTTCATCCAGTGCCTAATTCTCAGTGAGATAGTTTCTTAAAAGCTATGGGGGTAAAAAAACCCACAGTAAAAAAAAAATATGCAGACCTCTGATTGTAGCATCTGTGATTTCTGTCATACCAATGATACTTCACTGTAGTTTTAAGAGACTGATTTAGTCCTGGCAGGTGAAAAACAAAGAGGAGAGCCCGAAAACCAGCATTTATCATGCAACCTGGTTCACAGAAGTCTCTTTGTGTTTTCAAATGAAGTTGTTAAACCATCCCAGAGAAAGTTGCTGGAAAGTATCACTGTTGGCAGAACATGTGTGTGCAGTGTATGCGAGGCGTAGGTGGTGAATAGGGGAAATTGTTAGTTAAAAGGACCAAATGGCTGACAGAGGAAAAAGAGAAATTATGGTAGAGATAATAATATGCCTGTTATACAGTGAATGCTCTTGCAGTTACTCTATTTGAAATCTGTTACATGTTATTGTCTATTTTGCTTTTTAATTTTCAGCATGGTCTCCTTCACTGGTATTCGTGTTGAACTCAGGAGTTCCTTGTTTCAAATTGTAGTGGAAACCTCATTTTGAACAATTTAGTCAGGCAATGAAGGAAAGCTGGAGGTAGTCAGGCAGCAGAAGTTTCTGCTATACCTTAGCATGCTGTCCTGATTATAGTGCTATTATAGTTTGCTGTTCATAGAAATCAAAGAATTTATGAATCATTAAAAGGTTCAGGTGATAGAGAAGTTATTATAATAGCATTCAAAAATATTACAGGAGCTATCACAAAAGCTACAGTGTTAACACCATTGACTAAATATAAATGCAGTGGTGAAATTATGTGATAGCTGAGGATGTAGATATGCCAAATTTTCAACCAGACTCAAACCAGTTACTAGTCATTTGCACATTTTTGATATGCAACTGCTTCTGTACAAAACTGTTTTAGGTGTATAGAAAATGTACCAACACTCATTAAAAGCACATTGCGATTGTTTAAAGACCCTGGGCTGAAGCTTATGAAAACATGGGCTTGTGAATGTTAATAGGTCTTACACTAAGTTAGTCATTTTCTTATCTTTTGCTTAGAATCCCCAAATGTATTAAAAATATATTAGGGACCAAGCCCACTAGCCCTCAGTTATATTAGTGACCAATGTACTGTTCATCGCTGAGAACAAGACTTCATATTTTATTTTTCAGTCATTTAACAAGGCTTCTATAAAACAACAGCTGAAGCATTTCTCTTTGTGTGTGTAAACATCAAATATTCAAAAGATAGCATATAAAAATTTGAGGAAATAATTATTTTGGTGGTCTGAATACCTGATTTCTAAAAGTCTGACCTTCTGAATTTCAAATACGTCTCCTGAACAACACGAAAAACTAGTACTTAACATGCACTGCTACCACCACCAAAGGCATCTATTTTTTGTTATTGATATTATTATTTTAGGTGCATAACCAAAAAATATCAAGACCAAAACCAGACCTATTTAAGCACTATGCTTTTCAGTTGTATTTAAAAAAATACACATCCTTTGAACAAAAGCAGTAAGGATGGAACAGGATTAAAGAGAAAGGAAGACATATATTGCATGTAAATAGAATTTGTTGTATCCGAAAATTTGCTGACTTATTGTTTTCTGGTCTTTCTTGCACATACCATTTTAACTGACTGCTTAAATTTCTGTGGAACTCCACAGGACAGAACCACAGCTATTCTGCTCAGCTGCTATGGAAAGTTCTTAGCTATGGTCATTTTGCCTTATATGACATTCTTCCTGCTCCTCATATTAGCCCTCACATTAGTCCTCTGCTTTATAATTTTCCAACATCCTTTAAAACAAAGAGTCAAGACTCCATGCAACAGAAAAACAGATGAACCCGTTAACTACAGCCCAATTCCCCTTTATACTCTTTGAACTAGAGAGGACTGACAGTTCACTGAAGGGGTGCAGCAGGTCAGGTTTGAAGTCCATTAATACAGCTGTGAGGGCTTGCTTGCACAACACCTTTCCACGCTGTCTCTCACTCTAGTTAGAGCTACAGTAAAACTTCCTTTGCTTTGATGCACACTGAAATTCATGAAATTCATCTCTCTGAATACATTTAAGACAGAAGAAAAACAGCTATCTTCACCAACCTGCACCATCTTGACTAATGCACGAGACAAAATAGGCAAAATTCTTCAGTGCTCTGCTAGCTATATAAAATTCCTCCCAGGGCACCTTGGGAAAGTCCTCTAGTTTCTCTGGGTCCCAGTTTATCCATCTATAATATAGGCCTTATTGACCAACTGTGCTGCAGAATATGACTTCCTTTCCAGAGACCCCAACATTTCAATATTATATTCACAGATTCTTACATTTAACACAGAATATAAAGGACTGAGGAAAAAAAAAAAGCATTTAAAAGATGGTCATTCCTTTCTTGTGGTGTTCCTTCAGCTGTATGTGGGATCACCAAACGCAAAACATTGGCCTATATGGAAAAGATATACTGCTTGCATAAAGATCTTAAACAAACAGCGAACAAACTATAGAAAAGATGGTATGGGAAAGGAAGCATTCCCTACCTGTGACGAGTCATTTAGTTGCTGACAAATCCCTGGTAATAGTAAGCTGTACTTTTACTCTTCATCCTAATAGCCGGGATAGAGGAATTTATACATATGTTGTCCCAATGTTTTGTCTCAGAAATATTCATCATTATAAGAGACCATAGATGACATTCCACAATGCTACCTCTTCCCATAGTTAACACTGCAGGGAAGAAATCTGTCTCTGTCCTTAAGCTCCATTAAAAGAAAAAAAGCAATAAAAGAAAACTAACAAGTGCTTATAAAGTAAACAACTATTTCTGACAAATATGTATTTGCCATCATAGCTGCCAAGTGATGTAATCACTTGTTTTTCTATCATAAATGAGGACCACCACAAACCAGTAATAGCAACAGTTTATTTGTATATAGCACAGGATATTTAAATCTGAAAGGTCTCTGCAGAATACGGGCAAGATCGTGAGGAGCCACAGCCAAAACCTGTCCTACATCTATAACAACCTACAAAAGATAGTCGGGAACCCAGTGCAAAAAACTGCCAAGGTTTGAGGTTTCAGTCTGTCTCGGTAACCTGTTCCAGCATTTGACTAGCTTCCCAGTGATAAATTCTTCCCAATACCTAATCAGAATTTCCTCTGTAGCAGCTCACGTCCATTGCCTTTTCCCCCTTCGCTGTGCACCTCTGAGAAAAGTCTGGCTCTATCTTCTCAAAAAGATACATACTCTCCCGTTGCATACATGAAGACAGCAATAAAGTCTCACTTTAGCCTCAAAACTAATTTTTCAAGAACTTTCCAAAATACCATGTGAGATAAATTACTCTGTGCTAAATTTATCTATCTCTGAAGGAGAAAGTGGTGGGTCAATCCAACTGGGATTTTAACTTTTCCTAGAAACACTGCTGATAGAATTAGTCATTGACAATTGATGAATTTAAATTACTTTTGACAATTAACAAAATTACAAGTGCAAAGTACTGCTTATTGGCAAATATAATGTGTTGGAATCTGCCTGCTGCCTTCATGCAATGTTCCCTGTGCTGGATCCCCAGTGGGATTTTTCATAATAAAATAAGCTGGCTTGGGCCCAAAAAGCATATGACAATAAAGCTTTCCCTTTATATAGCTTATATTGTGCAACACATCTTGTTTATTTGTGCAAATTTTTGTCCTGCGCTTCTGGATGTATTCAACCTCAGGTCAGAATTGTTAGAGAACCACCACAGTTACATGAACACAAAATCTTTACTTAGCAATAATATGTAACAGAACTTCTGGCAGATAACACGCCTGCCTGCCAGCCAAGCATGGATGCGATACAAATAAAATAGGGTGGGAGAAGTGAAGACTCTCAACATTCACCTGGTAAAAAGCTGAAGATCCACAAAACCTTCAAAGAATCTGAATAACTTGCAGGATTAGGATGCACATGTAACAGATAACAGCTCCTATATGTTAACTCAAATGTAAAGCTTGGAAGTGTTAAAAAAACTGCAAATGTTTATGTGTATGTTTTTTAATGGAAAACAGAGTAGAAAAATGACACAGAAATAGACCTTGACAGTTTCACAGGGATAGCACTTACATGAAGGGGATCAGTTATTCTCATTGTACCGAGTGCCACAGGGCTGTCCAACAAGAGAGATGTCTTCTGTTTTTTAATTCTCAAATGAAAGGACTTGTTGTGGAGAATGAAAAACTGAAGATGCTTTTAAATTTAAACCATTTAAATATGGTTCCTACATAACCTGAAGTTATTGCTCTCACATTTGGTTCTCTAATTCCTTACATCCCTTGTTTTCATTTGCTGGTTTCAAAGACTAACCAGTCAGGTAATGCCATTTATCTATTTTCCACAGGTAAAAAGTACCATGCAAGAGATAAGGATTAGGCTCCTGCTAAGTAATCATTTCTTCTACTAGCTTTGTGCTTTTAACAAAGGATTGATATTGACTTTCCCTTTGGCCTTCAAAGCTCCAGGTCACTTAACCAAATATCCAAATGTGTGTACTGGTGTCAGTAACAACATCTGGAACATCTATAACAAAAAAATAGCAGAAGTATATCTTGTTGAGGCTTTTCTTTCCCTGTGCTAAACCATTTCTGCATATTTCACTTCATAAAACAGCTTCTTTATTTCTGAATAGATAGTTCTTTACCATATTTGGTGCTATACTGTTCATTGCCAAGGAAAGACAAAACCTTCAGCCCTTTACCTGACACTTCAGTCAAAATATGTGACCGGCCTACGTAGCGCAGCTGAACATCTTGACCTCAAACCATTGTTAAAACATACTTACATGTTTCATTACATTTAAGGCGTGTCTCCCAACAGTTCAAATTCGCTTAACTCAAATGTTTTAATGAAACTAACAGTGAGGATCAAAGGTTTCCCTCATACTTTGTTTCGTTACTAAATGCATAAGGTCCAGCTGAGCTAAATGTCAGATTCTGACTTGCTTGATTCAGCCTTGCTATTTAGTAGTAATTATGGACAGAAGTCTCATTTAGGTGTATTGATCCACTCTTTAACATGAGGAATAAATTCAGCCGCTGAGCTATGGAAAACACTGGATGAATTCTCAATCCATGAATCTCTACGAAGAACAAAGAAGTAGCAACACATCTGTTGTAGCACCAGTTCTTACACGTGGATGTCTGTAGTTAAACATGCTAAAAAAGCTTTTCCTCAGGGCCAAGCCACATCTCAAACAACAAAAAACCTGTGGTGCACCAATAAGCCATGTATGTGGATGGTTCCAATTGTGTCTTCATGGAAGAGAGTATCCCAACTCAAGAAAGCATTTAATCATATGTTTCGGTCCATCAGAATTCATGAGAGTCCTTAAGTATGTGCTTATTTTTAAAAGATGCTTAAGTGCCATTGATTTCAAGTACATGCTTAAGTGCTGTCCTCAATATAAATGATCTCTGAAACCAGGGTTTATGGGAGTTTTATCATTGATTTTAATAAAAGCAGAACAGGAACTAAAGAATTTTAAGAAACCAAAATGCTTATCCAAATTGAATGCCTACATGACAATACGGAAAGTATAATCATATAATGCTGCATACTTATATTTCAGCTACCTAAAGAAATTCTGAAATTAATGAAAAATCCTAAGCGCCTCGTGCTAACAAAAGACATTTATCACTGAAGGGATGAGAACTTCTCTATCTCTATATCACCCTAAATTTTTACCTTTAGGCAGATTTTCTTATCTTAGAGGTTTGTGGGGTTTTTTAAGACTAACAATACAATTTTCTGGTTAAATATACTTATTTTTTAAGTTATAAAAAAATCCATAATATAATTCTATGAGAGTTACCATAATAGACTGTAACAGCTGCTATGGTCTATTGTGTAAATAAGTAATTACAGAATTTACAGACTATCATGTAAATATGTAATTACGGACTTTTTAAAATGTGCATTATTTCCTCGATAGTCTATCGTTTAAATATGTAATTATGGACTTTAAAACATGTATTATTTACTCAGACTGCAACAGCTCCTTGGGACAGAGCTGTTCTGGCCTATTGGGTAAACATGTAATTATAGAAATTTTAAAAATATGTATTATTTATTTGCTAGTGCTGTTGTCAATACATCATGACAGCCATTTTTAAATGGATACCATATAGTCAATATTCTGTCAAGTTTTCATAGGTCACTTAAAGTACCTCTCTGCATGGTTGCTGTGCCATATAGCGAAGCCTTGCCCTTGCTAGGCATCTTACCACAGGGCCATCAAATGAAAATCAAGCAGAGGACTCAACAAATAGTTTCATTAATTGGCCTTTTCCACAAAAAAAAAAAAAAAATCATAAATGCAGTCAAAAAGAAAACTCTTCTGGCATTACTTTCACAATTTTAATAAAGTATACTTGTGGTTTGGGCTGGGCTGGCCACTAATACTTCACTGTGGTTAGGGGCTGGTGTCTGATAGAATATTCCTTGGAGATTTTTCAGTAAAGGGGTGAACTTAGTGTAATGCAATCAGTGGGGTGTTTATTTCCTCATGGCCTCTCAGCTCTGAAACCAAGGACCATGTCTACATTAGCAGATACAGCAGGGAAACAAAAGATAATCTGTAAAGCAAAACGGTGCTAAGGACCCAATGTCCACATTACTTGCTTTTCAGGTGGTTTACTACAGCCTAGTTCTTGACTGGTCCCATGGAAGGAATACTCCCAAGTAGGTGGAGCACACTACATATGTTCTTAGACAACACCTTCTGGTGTAGTTTAATCCAAGAGGAATCCAGTTTTGGTTCTGGGAGACCATCCCATAACGAGAGTCAAAGTGCTGGAAGTGGGCACGATCCCTTTCAAACATCATTCTTGATCTGAACTAAAGCACTAAGCTAGAAACATCCACAGAACACACTCAGTCGTGCCACTTGAATTCTGATTTCCATTCATCTTAAGCAGCAGACAGGTTGGAGCAGGCAGTTCTGTAATTTATGTAGTGTGGCATTTTTGCAATGTATGAATTCCAGAAATGCTTCCGATGACAACAGAATGTTCTTCAAAGTGGTGGAAAAAAATTATTAAGGGGGTTTCACTCACCCAAGATGGAACTTCAAAGACGTTATTATTCTGAAAAAAGGGTAATTACCATTACCATTAAATATTTATGTTTCTAAACTACCCATAGGTCCCAATCAGAGACGAATGCTAGGTGCTCTGCAAACATTTATGAATATCCCAACCTCAAAGACTTCACATTTTAAGAAATATTATCAAATATATTATACTTTATAGAATGCTTTTTGGAAGCAAAATGAATGTGTTCTTAGGCCAAAATGTATGCACTGGGTCTAGGATCTGCTGTGTCTGCATCTATATATCAATAATTCTAACATTTAGGTATGATTTTCCTAATAGACCATAGCAATAGCAAAAGCAAAACCAGAATAACTTATTCTTGTAAATATGTAGGACAGTTAGATTGTATGAGACTGTATTACACTTCAAACAATCCTATCGTTACACTGGAAATAGGAGTGGTATTGTCATTTACCTAAAATTACCTCCTCAACTAGAAAAGGAGGGACAGGAAAGATAAAACTCATTAAAAAATATTTTACAAATAAGGTACATTGCCATATTAAGATACATATTATTCATTTTTACTACTGCTACTTTCTCCATAGTCTACTAGCCTCATGCAATAATAAAGCCCTAACAACTGAGCCTGAATAGAAAATGATACATTGGGATGTTTAAACAGGAGTACTGACAAAACCAAAATAATTTCCATCCTAATGAGAGATGGTAAAGCATCAGGTGGAGTGAGTCTGAGTCCAGCTGTCAGCTCAACCCTTCGGGATGGGTCTGGACTAACTGGAGGGAGTCTGAAACTTGACCTCTGAGGAACAGCGGGTGAAACTGGGATTGCCCAGTACCAAGAGGAGATGACTGGCAGGGACACAGTAATGTTCTTTGGAAACATGAAAAGACAAGAGTGAATAGACTCCTCTATATGTCCAACTTAGGACAAGTGGTAATGGAACTCAACATGGCAAGGGAGATTTATGTCAATGGCTTGTCCAGGAAGACTGTAAAATCTTTATTGCAGAAGGTTTTTAAGACTGGAGTAAACAAACTTTCACGAATAATGGCACAGCTATCCTGCCTCTGAGAAAGGAAGGCAGCCTTTTGAAATCCCTGTCTTGTTTCTACAGGGCTTTATGCTCCAGGACTAGCCACAAGTCCACAACTGTACACTCAGTTTTATGCCTAAAAAGCCAATGAAACCCACCAAAATTTTAAACAATAAGGAACTGAAAAATATGATGAATAATGTGCATCTTTAATACAGTCTAAGTAAGGATAATATGCATATTTCAAGATCATATTTCATTTTAGTTCCCCTGAACAAGAATGTACAACAATACTATCTACGCAAATATAACCTTACAGAAAACTTCACACTGATGAGTCATTAGCTGTGCATAAATAATGCTTTTATTATATGGAACACTAGTACGGCAGATTATTTGTCAGGGCTCTGACTGCACCAACAGGCTCTGCAACCATCTCTGCCCTCTACCTCGGGGGCTGGCTGCCCATAATCAAGGCCAGCTGTCACAAGGGGCCAGATTGCAGCAAATAGTTCTAAACTGAGCGGTGTAAAAAGACACTTTCTTACCTCTCTATATGCATCAGTAACATATATGTTATTTTCAACTTGAAATATCACACTTCATTTTGGAAAGGCAGAAAAAAATGTTTCATCCAAACCTATCGTTCATTCAGCAAGAGAAAAAAGCTGGGGAGAAAATATATCGGACATAGGAACTACAGCCTAAACAAGCGACAAATGTAGGCCCTGTTAAAATGAGAAACAACACTCAACATCTGGAACCCAGGAGCTTTGAAATCTCCAGCCATGAAGAGGATTTTCAGCTCTCTATGATGAGTTCCACTGATGATTATGGATTTTCTGTTATAATAACCGTGCCTTTCTAAAAGTAGTTGTAAATTTTTGTTCTCTGGGTACTTCATCACATGTATAAAGCAGCTAAGTTTTTGGAACTTAAAGGAAGAGTTGTATGCTACTTGCTGCAAGCTTGGAACCGAACGATGGGATTTCCTTCCGGAACCCAAGAATCTGCTACACTCCTTGCTCTTTTGAGCTGTTTATTCTGGAGCTCAGCCTGCATTTGCAAGGTCATGCCGGATACTACTCGTCACACTATGTTGCTTATGCGTGAAATCCTCATTTTGTGCAAAGCTCACAAATATATATTCATGTCATAGTATCTTAATGTCCAGGGATAGTATGAGCGTGCCAAAGTGAGGATGGCTGCCACACATGCTCTGCATTATTGTGGCAAAATAAGGCAAAGCTGAAAATTGTCAGTTTGAGACCGGAAATCTTATGGGAAGGTTAACATAGCTGCACTTCTGGAACTAGGTGGCTGGTAAAATAAGATCTTGCCTTCTGTGTCTGCAATTAGTTATGTGTGAAGTAGACATGCCAAATTGGAAGCAGTGTCCATTTTGTAATAGTAATTATTATTGTGAAGCCATTTTCAAGGTGGGATTATGGGCACTAAACCGCTGGGACTGACTGTGCTGCCCATGCGTTAAATCCTCATTTTGTGCAGACTTAATGAAAAAGATAGTTTCTTGTAATTCTTTCTGTTATGTGGGTTGCTCCTACACAGCAGTATAGGGATGCTTTCTTTGTGCTTAATACATGCAGTGATAATTTTTCCACATGCTTTTTCTGTAAATGTTCCACCACAAAACATTCTGTTAAACTGGAATTAAGGTTGTAAATATGCATTAATAAGTTTGAGTAAATTCTGTACTAATTGGCTACCCATACAACCTCACTGATATCGATGGAGAAGAAGCTAGTGAAGAACATTATGAGACAGATTCTTATCCCAGAAATTCTACTCTATCTCCACATGCATGGATATGAGTGAGAATCAAATCCTGTGCTGAACATTATAAGAAACACATGCTGGAGTATCAGGGATGCAAGATTCAACTCACACTTTATAAACATAAAGGACAAGGTTGCAAAAGCACTCATCAGTGGCCTAAATCTGCTCTTATTGGTGTAAATTACATTTTTACCACTGACATTAATGACAGTAGAACTAAGCTGGTAATCAGCACTTTTGGAAATCCTGTCCTTTGTGATTCGAATTAAACAATTTAGGTTTCCTTTGTTCCCTCAGTTAACCTCTTTATAAAGTCTTATCAGCCTTTCACCTATAGTTACACCATATGATGAACCACACATCACAGTGATCCCAAATTTACTTTATGTTCCAGCCACAATACATCCTGCTGTCAAAATCTCCGGTAATTCCTTGAGGGTCAAAGTCAGTATTACTTTTCCTCTTAGCCTTGACAGAACTGTCCATTCTTGTGGCTGAAATTAAAATATTTCTTGCCTTTCAGTTTCATAAGATAATATTTTATTGTTAACATATTAGGAGAGAGAAGAATATCAGAAAGTAAGCAAATCAGACAATAGCTGAAAATTAAATAACAGTAATCAATAAAGCTACCTTCCAACTAGTCTTTGAAAAATAATACAAAAATTCACAATAATGTTGTGAAGCTTGGTTTACTCCCACCTGTAATTCACTTTGAGGTCTTAGTATAAAAGGTGCTTAGAATTGAAAAATATCATTATTAGCATAAAAATGAGGTATGTTCTATTTATTTTGTGTATTAATTTAGCCGAATATATTATTACACAACTTTATACTGTAGGCACAAGGTCATACAGGATATGACTTGTCACACTGTGTTGCCTATGCATGAAATCCTCATTTTGTGCAGAGCTCCAAAATATATATTCATGTCAGAATATCTTACTGTCCAGCAACAGCCTGAGAGTTTCATTCTATTACATACTGGGGAAACAGATTCAGCGTCATTTGAGAGGTCTCTTCTTCTCTCAATACCCGAATGAACTCTCATTAATCAAAAAACTACAAACACTCACCAAAAGGGAACCAGCCCCATTAATGCTCTCTTCAGTCTGAGACAAAATTACATCCATTCTGCCAGTATTTTTTATCATTTCTGTGCAACTATCCCAGTCAAACAGCCAAAATACGGCATGGATTTTATAAAGCCAGTTACCAGAAAACAGAACCTAACTTTACTAAATACAGTAAATGAAGAAATTGTTTCTAGGAATGGAATTTCACTGGCACCGACAGTGTTGCATTAACTGCACAGATCTCACGGTAACCCTGGAGATAACATGACCTTCTCCAAACTTCCAATCAGCCTGGCAAGCATACATTAAAAGTTCAAACTTTCCTTACACTGAACATACCAATGATTGTAGTTTGATAAGCAGGAATACCTGCCTAACTTTGTTAACTGCCTACCCATCAACTCCTCATTGGTTTGCCCAGCTTCAAATGTTTTTCTCCTCTAAACACATCCACACTGAGAAATAGGAAACAACAAAATTATTTGAATATTAAGTCTCAGGGAAGCCTTTTTTTTATCAGACCTAAGATTATTGGATAAGCAGTTTCAAGTGGGACAGCTTGCTCAAGAAAATCCTTAAATCTAAGGAAATGCCAGTTTGCATTAAGAAAAGAAATATTACCTTGGTCTTCAATAAAACAGCAGAAAGCAGTAGCAGTTTAGAGATCAGAGCAGATAACCAGTGTAGCCTCCAGACCAGAACAGCAGGTTTGACATGATATTCAGGTAAATAGCCAGAACAGAGCAGCAATTAACAGTTAACAGGCCACTTAAATTAAGAGTTTTCCTTGAGAAAACAGCCTCAGACCTTCAGAGACTGATAGTTCAAGCAGGAAGTAAAGTGGCAAAAAATCGAAGTGTATGGGGAATTTCCTCAACAGGCCTTTTATCCACAGAATTTACAAACCCAGAAATGCCTAGCCTAAATGTAGATGTAGGGGAATGTAGCTGCAGAGAGGAGGGAATAAAGAGGGGAAAAGAAAGAAAAGATTTTGAGCCATGACCTTCTGAGCAATGAAAACATAATTTTCTTCACTGATGTCTTCAGAGCCAAAATTTTGCATGGTTTAACACCTAGCGCTAACCTATGCTTTGTAACTTCATCATGCAACTTGCCTCCACAACACCTGGCAATGCAAGACAGCCACCAAGGGTTTGTAGGCAGTCCTGAATCTTGTGCAACAGCTATCGCTTGCAGGGCACTCTGACAGTCCCTTAGTGCACTGCGTGCTCCCACAGAGCCAACAAAGAGGCACTCACTCTGGAGAATCAAACCCACAGTCCTTGCACAAGCACACCCAGCAGTGGCACCAATATGCACCTCCACATTTCTCTTTTCCTTATTGTTTCAGTGCACCACCATCACCATGTTGATATGAACATGGGCTTCTCAACATCACAGCATCAACAATTGTAAAACCCACTGCCTTGGGAAGGGACATGGATGAGCATGAAAAGTGAATGTTTCAAACTCCCAGAGTCCCAACTTCCTTTTTCATTTACAGTGCCTCATAACTATGCTGTATCAAGCATTTTTCTTTCATATATGAGTTTGACCTCCACAAACTTTTTAAGTCAAGCAGTTCTAAGACAAATAAAGAACAATGTATCTTTTCTACCTGTCTCAATCTCACATAGCTCAATTCACGCTGAATTTGGGACATGTGGGAACGCAGCCCCAGAAATATACATGGGTTCAGCACTGTGTCAGAAAAAGCCTGCAACCAGCCAACTTTCTTCGCCAGCCCCTATGTCCTACTAACACAGCAGTCATTTTGCTAGTCCTTCTGCTCCCAGTCTCTACCCTGACGAAATAGCCTGCAGAACCCTGGAAGCAATACATGCATGTTGCCACCTCCCCAACACTCTGATAAGGGCACAAGTGCAGTGCAGCAGGACACGCAGCCCATGGGTTCATACCACAAAACCAGGGGGAGGCCACTGCCTGTTAGCCAGATCCAGGAGGGCAGAGATGCCAAATTGGTTTTATAGCTTTCTAGCACTGAGATGCGTCTGAGGCCAGGGGACTCCTTGATGGATGCATGGGAGCAACACTTGCAGTCTGCTTGAAAGGGTCACTTCCACATTTCACAGCAGTGTCCTGTGGGGGCCCAGTGTTAGATCAGCAGTCTGGGAGCTGCTTGTTGGCAGGGGGAGGGACCCAGGCACCTTTCTGGTTCTTTTATAGGGCCCACTGGGGGATAGGGGAGGTTGTGAAGAACACCAAGGGCTGCAAAACACCTTGCTTGGTTGGGGGAGGTTGGAGGCAAGACGGTTTCAGAGGAAAAGCATTCAGCAGTGAGGGTGTTTTGCTGCAAGGAAGATCGGGGCTGATGTTGTTTGGGGGTGAAGCTGTATGGAAGCAAAGGGATTTGGGGGTGAAGGAGACTGGAACAAAAGCATTGGGGGCAAGGATGGTTGAGAGCAAAGGCTTTTGGAGACAAGGACCCTTGAAGGTGAAGTTTGAGGCTGAGGGCGCTTGGGGACAAAAGCATTTAGGGGTAAAAGCATTTGCAGGGCAAAAGCATTTGGGAGAGAGGGAATTTGGGGTCAAGGGCATTTGGTGGCTTGAGCATTTGGGTGTAAGGGTGTTTTGGGGAGAGGGTCTCAGCGTTGCTGCCAGCTCCCGACCGCCTCCTCTGGTCCTCAGCTTGCTCTGGGAAGCGGCTCTCGGACACCGGGAGCAGGAGCCGCAT
>NW_009648550.1:3210241-3210483 GCF_000708025.1 Charadrius vociferus | reverse complement strand
TATGGCTGGGGTGGGGTGTTGTGTGTTTTTTTTTTTTAAAGGGTTATTTAGTAGCTGCATTTAACAACTGCTGATTTTGCAAATATTCATGTATATATATTTATGTATAAATACATACATACATACATACATACATACGGGGAGGGGCGATGGGAGACATTACGGTGAGGAAGTTGTTACCGCTGTTTTGGGGGATGCGGTTTTTTGCTCCTTGCTACAGCCGAGGCTCTCGCTGCCGGGAG
>NW_009648550.1:3158363-3210156 GCF_000708025.1 Charadrius vociferus | reverse complement strand
CGGGGGCGGCCGGGGCGCCGCGCCGCGCCGCGCCCCGCCGCAGCACCGCGCCCCCCCGGCGCTCTCCGGGGAAAGGCAGGGTTCTGCAAACGCATCACCCGCTCCAGCAGGAAGGTAGCAGCGTGCTGTGGGGGAGACACATGGAAACTTCCAGATTTAAGTTTTCTCACTGCATTTCCTGAAAATTCAAGCTGGACATGAAAGCAAGCTTGTTACTATTGTCTGTTATTATTATTATGCGGGATTTCCCCGCCAGGAAATACAGTTATCATTTTGTTATAGGAAATTTACAGGAAGTGTTAGCATGACTAAAAAATGCTTCATTCTGCATTCCTACCTTGAAAGCAAGTTTCTCCATTTGGAAATACTAGAATACTTCCCATGTCAGTACAACCTGAAAAAGACTTCAATGCACTTCATCGATGTCCATAAATCCCTTTTCATATACCTGATCCCATCAGGTCACAACTTCCCAGGAAGTGCCCTGAGAGGATGCAGGAGGCTGAGTTGTGGTGCCAAGCATATCAGCCATCCAGGAAGGACCTGGTACCCCACGTCTTCCACAGGGCATTCCAGGAGTTTTAGGCACCACATCACTTGGGAATTGTGTCAAAGACTCTAGAAATTCTCCCTTGCTTGTATTTTGTTACTTTTTGTATGAAGGAAGAGCACTGTCTCCCTCTCTCTCCTAAGTACTTGCTTAACCGTTAATAATTTCTAGGAGGTCTTCAAATGCTACGGAACATACAGCATTTCAAGAGTTATCTTTGCTGCTTGATGTGTGGAAAGAGCAATACCACAAAGACAATTTAAAAATCATTATATAGAAAAATAAGGTGATTTACTTACACTGTTACACAGTGAAGATAAAATGCTTAGTGACAGCATGCCAATCATCAAACAGGTTCCCAATACATTTTCCCCTGAGACTGTTAGTACGATAATGATCACCATTCCTATAGCCAACCGCCTCTGCTTTGAAAATAAACCGACAACTTGTGCATTATTGTACCTTAACTATTGTGTCTGCCTTTGGGAGAGGTCCTCATTCTGCAAAGGGATCACCACTTTGCACCCCCAAACCTCCGCTAAGTCCCACTAATCCCTTGTAAAGCTATTGTTAGTTCCTGGGATAAGGATCTCTTTATGTACAGTGAGCACAGAGAAAAATAACAAGAAAGGAGTATACATGTATATTACACTGGCATAGACTTGTTCAGTCAATAAAAATACAGGGTTGCGCTACAAGTTACCATTTCAGAACTGCACAGTTATTTGTAAACTATTTTACAATAAAATACTGGGAAGTTGGTTGGGTCATGGCCATTACTCGACCAGAGCAGACAAATTGCCGTGCAGGCCTTGGAGTTGCTCTGAATAGCTTGGCAACTCTCAGGCCATCCCTTACAGCATGACCTCGCTCCTGTACTTTATATACAAAACCAACCCCCAACATTTAGTTTTTCACAGTGACCCCAACCCTGCTGTCCTACTTTTTTCTTGTTCTTTTAAACAGAAGTTTGAGAATATTTCCTAGTTTCTGCTTTCTCCTCTTCCCTTTTAAAGGTTATGCTATTTGCTTATGGTTCTATTTTTATTTCTCTGCAAGGATTTCATTGCAATCTCTCCTTCGTGGAATTTATACTTGTGGCCATTTAAATTCATCTCAGGCTAGAACTTGGCATAAAAGTTCGCAGCTTCTTAGCCAGATTTGAATTACTATATTTAATCTATACTCCGCTCTTAGGCTTCTTTTTTTTTTTTTTTTTTTTTTTTTAAATGAGAGTGAAGATAGAAATAATTTTGTTGTGGTTCCAAATGGTGGCATCATGCTGTCCTGATTTCAGATCTTGTCTTCATTCCACTAGCTTTTCAAAGGGACATGCCAGAGCATTTGAGACATGACTTTAGAAAGGTGTTGCTTTACAATCCTTTAAAAATGAATTATTTCAGCATAAAGCTTTGTGAAAATTAGGCATTGTGGATGCACAAGGGTATTTTTATTGCATTCTTAGATATGACTCACTGAACAGTGAAACCAATTTTCATGTGATCCTAAAGAGGACAAAATTCTTTGTTATGCTTTGAAAAAAAAAAGTTTTGCACAAATTTGTTTATTTTCTGTTGTTAATTTTTGTGAATATTCAGGCAGTGCTGTGTTGGCCTCCACAGCTACAAAGAAGAGAGAATGACAAGCACATTTTTATTAAACTAGATTACATTGGATAGCTTAAATTTCCTTTCTCTATTCATCAATTTAAAAAACAAATGCAGTACTTCACCTAACCTGAATTCCATTGTTTAAGTCCCTCTGAGTAATTGCTTGAGAAATGTTTCTACCAAGTCAAAACTTTTGTTTGCTTCAGAATTTTTATTATTCAACTTTTTTATTACAGCGCCCAGCACAGTAGAACATGGCAGAGCTACTGGTAATATCAAATAAATGTAATTAAGATAATATTTTTTATTGCAGCATATGTGATAAAGGGGATCCTATGATAGATCCTACAGCTTTTCAATAACTGCTGGTTAGAGACAGTGTGTCACCAGTCAGCTTGGCCATCATTTTCCAGCCTCTTGCTTTGCAGACAGTAATTCACAGCTGTGGAAAGATATGGAAAATCATACCAGACCAGTGTGATAGTATTTCCTCTTGCTTTACAAAGCTGTTAATGATTTATTTTATAATTAGCTATTGTCTCACACTACCATGTAATAAGCACAAGCGTAGAGGACCCCGTAGTACTGTTGAAAAATGGAATAAATGGCAGCCCGTCTTGAGAGCAAGGAGTCCAAAATGCAGCAGATTCATGACTGAGTAAATACTGACTGCACCTCTTACTGTGTAGTCAGCAGTATGCTTATTGCATGCTTTAGAGAAGGTTGGTAGATCTTAAGGAGGGGACTACTTACTGGCCTGAATGGGGCCAGCAGAAGGATGGGTTGTGACACAAGGATCATAGGAGAAGGCGTGCAAAGACCTGTAATAATAGGATCATACTTGAATATCTTTATGGTCTAGTGAGTGTAGTATCTCACTCTGGAAATGGGCACTGTGAAAGGCTACTTTGCAGACAAAGTTTGAAAGAATGTTGCAGATTTTTAAAACTACAGAAGGAAGCTCAAATAAAGGGAACATGCACATTTTCCTCCGTTCTCATTCGAGGGTGAAGTATTTATGCTAAAGTAACTAGTTCCTTTGCAGAGCTGTTTTCTATATTAGTTTACCTTCTCTGAGATTGCATTTGAAATGTGTGTGTACAAAAGCACAGTGATGTGTAGACTGGGACTATTTTAATCAATGCAATATGACACTGTATCCCCTAGTCATAAAACGGTTGCAATGTGAGAGCTATGTAATAAGCTACACCGTTGTACAAGGCAGTAGAAAAAAGATTTTAAAAACCAGCAGTAAAAGTCTGTTGCCTAAAAAGATAACATCTAGATCCTACATAAGGTTGAGATTAAATCTATCAGTCTAAGAGCATGCATCTACTGGACCAAAAAGAAAAAGACTCAGGTGCTAAGTTTCTTTTTTGTGAGCAGATCTTTCCACTATAAATGTGGGTAAAAGCAATTATGGAAGAAAATATGAAAAATAAAGTTTTCTTTGAGTGCTTTGCACCGAGTTAACAAATTGCTATTGCACAATAGTAGCACTGCATTAATTCTGTCACTATTTTTCCTTCGTGATAGATTATTGTTAGTAATTCATCACTGTAACATATTAATAGTGGTATTAGTTTTTGAACAGAACAATCATATTAGTAGCATACTTGTCATATTAGTGAAAATTAACAAAATGATGAAAAATTGCTATCAAGGCTTTGGGGCTCTAACACTGCAAGGAAATCACTTTTTCCCAATCCAGCAGTTTTTCAATGAGCATATATTTTCTTGTAAAGATAAAGAGACTGTTTTACAATGTTCTCTGTCCAAAACCCAGGAGCCATTTCGAAATATTTATACCATCCTTTTAATGCCAAATGTGTGTATTCTTTTATGATTCTAACGCTCTATGTTCTGCCTTTTAAAAGCCTGAGTGCTGTCATTCACAACCCCTGCATGAAGCTGTTTGAGGCCATTAACTCCCTTTTTGTTGGAGATTGTGAGTCTGCACTGTCCAGCATGCTTCTAGAGTACAATACAACTGCCCTTCTAAAGGATTAAGCTACATCTCCTACAGAGGCACTCATCTGTGAACTTGTCTTACATGCCTCCAACCAGTCACTTGCATGATGGTTTTGTTTGGGTTTTTTTGTTTGTTTGGAAAGCAGATAGCTTCAGGCCCCTGTGAGCATGCTCCTCCCCACTTCCTCATCCTGTCCTTTTATATTTCCAGCATCTTTTTCTCTGGCATAGTATGTCTCACTAATATAGAAAGATGATGTATGGATTTCCCTAAGATCTCTAACAGTAACAACCTGAATTAGGTAACAGGGTTTCAGTGGGACTTCCTGCTCTCTCCTTCATGAACATCTGGTGCCTCAGAATCAGGAAAAGATAAAACAGTGCCCAAACCCTGTTTGGAATCCTGTTTGGAACTGGAGTCACTGATTTTGCCTGCTGCTTTGTGAAACCAGGAGGCAAATCTCCAGCTTCTCATCTGTTTAAAAGCAAGCGAAACACAACATTTTCCCCATTTATGCAACTACTCTGGGTTGGCTGGTTTATAATTTACAAAGCAGTTTCTTTGGCTTAAATCTGCTAATTTAATGGAAGACATGAATAGCTGTCATTTGATTAACAACACAATGTCACACTGGAAAAATAAGTATTTATTGCCAAGCAATAGGCCACAATGAAATCAAGGGTCAAATTGGACATACCGTTTATTCAATAATTAGTTGAACCCAGTCAGTCAAATGCAAATGAAATGGCAAATTTATTGAACTTTCAGAATGACTAAAGAGTAGCCTTTATATTCAAGGCTTGGCTCTGTGGAAGATTGCTTCCTTTGAACATGTGACTCACCAACTAGAGTATTTTGGGGGTTTAGAAGCAGAATCAGAAGCAGAATTCCCAATACCTAGCAATCCTCAATCTGTCAGTGACTTTAGCTAAGATATCTCTAGATAAAACCACTACTACCATAAGCTGGAACCATCCTAGGGCAGTCAGACAGCTGAACAAGGCTGCACCAACCACAAATGTGACCCACACATACAATAGGGTTAATAACAATGACCTTATTGCAAAGATTAATTAATGCTTATAAAAAGCTTTTACTCTCTAAACTGCTATTGTATTAGCCAGGCCACAGCATCTCTGTAAGAAAAGTATGTGCAACTGTGACACTTAGGCTGTGCTTTCCTGAAAAAAGTTCCTCAGGAAACATCCATACTGACGTTGGGACCAGCTTTGTAATGACCCCAAAGTCCACGTCCACTGACCATCTGCCCTGAAAGCCTCTCAGCTTCTCCCTTGGCAACAAGTCTGTCTAGGTTTGGAAGTGATGCTTGAGCTCCTAGATCTCAGCTGGGGCTGGCCCCTCTTCCCACCTTTACCATTCATACATGTGGAACTCACGTAGGCATGACACAACTCGCATACGGGGCCGCAATGTCAGCCAGTGCCAGTCCCAGGACCCCCTGCTCTGGAGTTCCCTTCTTTGGTACTTGGATACTTCTCTGTATTTTTCTTAACAGCAAACAAGCCATGGGGAGAAGCAAGTGGCTTAGATGACACACCCCCCCCCGGTATGTAAGCAACAACAGAGAAGTAAAGTTGGTATTTTACTGTCCCTTTTCTGAAATTTAATTTTTCAAATAATTCTGAGCTCTTAAGGTGTTGTGCAAAAGATGGCTGCAAGCAGCTGTAGCACTTCAAAATTAAAATCTCCCCAGCAATGTTTATAAAGTTGTGCATGTATTGTGGCACTGATTTTAATACAAAACATTAGATTGACATCTGATCTACACATAACATGCATTTGACTGACATGGGCATTTATTATACATTGCTGTGACATATGCCAAGCATAACAACAGCTCTGACTGACAACATAGCGAAAAAGAACTTGTGTTATTCATGTTTGATTCAGAACATTTCCATCCTTCCCTATTTAGTGGTAATAATTGTGCTACTCATATGAGAAGATATTTTTGAAGTAATACAGCACTGAAAATTGGCCCAAGTGGCACTTAAGTCCACAGCAGAAAGAGCAAGAGGTCTTTTTAGTCTCGAAGCATTTAGAAAAGACAACATAACTAGGGCTCCAGTGAATTGGAGTTGTCAAAATTCACACCTAAGAGAAAGGGGGTGTTGGGCCTGTTGCCAGGAAACAGCATCTGGTATCACATTTCTAAAAGGATGCATGCATATGAATGCAAGTGGGAGCTGCGGCATGATAAATCTATCACAGAAATTGCACCTCCTCCTGTCTGTGTTGTGGCACCCACCCATATGAACTTCCTTGCCCTGATTCCTTAACAATACTTTACTCAACAGCCAGAGACATGGAAACACTCATTTGAAGGACCAGTTACAGGTTCATCTTCACAGCGTGGCCAGTGTCTGGGGCCAGAAAGTAAGCTTGACTACTCCTCATAATCTTAACTGCTTGCACAATATTTATCTTGCTCCCTGGCCCAGTTCTAAGGCCATACTTGGACATGGTTTGAGAGATAGTCCATGGAAGGAGCCACTCCCACAAGGTTGTGTGGACAGGACTGCACTAAGTTTGCCTCCCACCATTCTTCACAGTCCTCCAGCGCTGTCCCAGCAGCCTTTTAACCTCTAGTATTTTCTATGCCCTGATGCCATACTCCATGGTATGGCAACAAACTCATAATGTTTCAGTTACAGTGAACAAAGACACACACACACAAGAATAATTCTGTTGTGTGGATGTGGGGACACCACAGAGAGCTCAGAGACCCAGGGTCAAGTGCTATGCACTATGGTCATGGCCAGCTGATCTGCCTTGCCCTTAGGGGCAGAAGACTTCTCTGTCCCTGCTTTATTCAAGGGGGATAGATAATAGACCTAGAAGATGGAAGAGAATAGAAGGGAGTAATACTGGAAGTATTACCCATGATCCAGGGCATTGAAATAAGTTGGTAGTGGAGATTAGAAATATTCACTGTAACTTTTCCAAGACTGCTGAGTTTCTTTGTAGGACAGAAATCTCCAGAACATATTCTAGTAGAGCCAGCCAAAATCTTTACTTGAAATTCCAGTCCCTGGGCAGGCTCTCTACTCCTAGTGATGGTGTGAGCAGGCGACCAAGGATTGTGAGAACATGTGGTGTCCTGAAAAGGTTCCCAGGACTGTTTTATGATGTGATGCTGTAATTTTAATAATTAATATTGAATGGACAGTATATTACTGAGTTTTCATAACCATATAGACACAAATATCTTGCTAGTTCACCAAATTATGAAATACACTTATTCAAGAAGTAAAAACTAAATAAATAACAGGATATTATTCTGGGCACCTATTCTACCAATGATATCAGCGCAGCTTTCACAGACTCTATATACATCCAGGGCAGGCCCTACTTCAGAGCTCTTTTTTTTAGACAGAATTTCTGTTCACTCTCAGTATGGTCTGTAATGCAGAAAATGAAGATTTTTCTTTCATTAATTCCCAGCAATTTCTTTCTTTGTTCTAAAGTTTAAGTGACTTTCCTAACCAGATTATACTTCTTAGGTACATAAATTTGTTAAAACTTAAACTACCTTAAATTAAGGCAGACAAGGAGATTTAGGAACTGACAATGTAAAGGCCCTTTCCTGAAGAAAGAAAGAATTTCTTTTTTTAAACATAGCGTCTCCCCCGCTTCCCCACTTTAGAGAATAGCTGTTGTATGGTAAAAGCACGTCATGAAAACTTTTAATTGTCCAGGTAGATGTTAGTCCAGGGTAAAAGAGAGGAAAAGCTGGTTGAGGGAGATACACAATATAAGTTAATGTTCCCACAAATTACTTCTTGCCTTGTATTTAAAAGGCCTTTTAGTTAAGACGGCCTTTGGCACTATAACTGTTCTGTGGATAAGTAGTGAATTCATTTTACAGACTGTCAATCCTGTGTCTCTACAGGACTGTTACATTCATTTTTAAGTAAGGCCTTGGCATACTATTTTGTTTTATTTATGGTCATATTGCTAATTTTATTTACATTAACCTTGTATATTCGTAATCTTTTAAACTGTGTTTTGTAATAAAGCACTTGGGTACTCTTGGGCAGCATGTTATGTACAGGCACATATTCTGAATAGGGAATTCATCATACATTATGATTATTTACATCACATCTGAAGTTTATCAGAACATTAGGCTTTTTTTACAGTCTTATTCACAGTAGTATTAACAGGAATAGTTCTTTCAAAGCAAAGGATTTTTGGGTGGAGAATCATTACTTTATGTTAGAATCTGTCAATAGTCGAATAGGACAGTGTTGCATTCCAAGCTGGAAAGCATTGCTTTCTACAGGCTCCTCACTGCTAATATACAAATTTGATGACAGAAATTACCAGACCAATGCTGGTCTTTTCTAGATTTCTGCAAGTAAAAACAATCTTTGCCTTATGAATAGCAGCAGTGTTGCTGTTGAAAGTGACAGAAAACTATGCCATAACTTAACAATTTCTTGAATGTGGTAAACTGAATACCATTCTTGTCACTTACATGACTGTTATAGAACAGATAAGCAAGCAAACAATAATTTGGGGCAACAAAATCTAACTATAAAGATTACTCAAACTTCTGCAGAGAAAGGCAAAATAACTTATGTAAATATTTTTAAAAAGAGAAGTTTCAGCTGAAAGTAAAAAGACAGCAAATAAATTTTTATGGTAAGATTGCAGTTCCACCCCGCAGCAGTCTGCTAATCTCTTGGCCGAGAAAATCTAGTCTAGTATAAATCTAGTGCATTCAAAGGGGCTGCAGACTTTAATCAATTTTGGTTTAATTTTATAGTTCACAAGCTAACTTTGCTATAAAGAATAGGTAATATACATTAAGACTGCTGTGTTTCTGACTTCCAGTGAAGTCAGTTAAGAACTCTTTGACTGATTTCTGGACTTACAAGTTTAAACTGTATCATACAGAAGATCGCTAAATATTTTTTTGTACTTTTAAACTACAAAAGCGAAGTAATTTATTTGCTTAGTACTGCTGTCCAACTGTTTTAGGATTCAGTCCTATAAGCACTTTCTTATATAAGAAACCTATAAGCAGGTTTCTTTGAATGCTGTTTTCTGTGTTGCTCATTACTTTCCAGGATCAACTGTCTTATTAGAAGATTCCTAACACTGATTTGAGAATGCACTTAATAGAAAAACCTGAAAGGATATTTTATTGTAGAATTTACCTCTTCAGTGCAATGCATGAAGCTGTAGTCACATGCCTGTTAATTGTAACAGTTAAATATTAACCTTTATCCTGAATATTTACCCACAAGAAACTTCTGCAGATACAGATATCAAAGATCTCATACCAGCTGAAGAGATTTGTTAAGTTTTCAATTTTAAATGCACATTGCAAAATAAAAGGCGTATTGCAATTATAAGAAATGTCCAACGTTTAGTTTACATAATGCATTTAATAAAATATTTGGAAGTAATTAGTAATGGACACTTTTTTAATATACTGCTTCCTTGGGAATTGTCAGCAGTGATCCCTATCACTTACTACAAAGAAGCAGGTCAGCTAATTTGTAGTGCATATGAAAATTGCAATTTAGAACTGGGAGCATATCAAGAAGTTATATGCTGTTATAGTGAGCAAATACATTTCCTTGTAGGCCTGTTAAATGTAAACAATAGTGAAGTGTAGTTTACATCTTATTCTACATAGATGTTTTTATACCCTGCTGTGATTTTTTTTTAATTGTACCTACAATAATATTATTTCTCAAGAACCTTCTAATTAATTAGAATAATTCAAATTAATTATGAGCATTTTTCTTTAAACCAGGCTTTCTTTTGCCTTACATGTCTGTTACTTTAAATTTTCTGAGATTCAAGTTCTGTATGGATGAGCCATATTTCCAGGTCTTTCCTCTGTTTTGTGTTATTTGGGCTGGTTTTGTCTTAACACAGCTAAGGATGTCAGAAGCGATATGTACTCAGTCCATTAGTTTGGCAACTGCACAGAAGGCCACCATTTGAGAGCTGGTCTGTTCCAGGGTCAGTGTAGTTCAGGTGTGCTGTGGAGACAATGTATTCCCGTAGAATGGGGAGATAAGATTTATGATGACCTGTTCCATGGCCTGGTGAAAGTAATAGAAAGCTTCTACTGCATCCCTGCACTCTGTAGGCTGATGTATACCGTGGGAGTAGTGCCATCCTCAAACGAGACTACTGTTTACCTGCTTTTCACCTCAAGCATTTCCAGCATCTAGATGTTTCAGGGAAACGGAGCAAAAAGTGTTTCCTGGAGAAGGTAAAAAAATATGCTTCCAGAGGGTACAAAAGACCTTCAAATTCCAGAGGGAACTAGATGCTGGGAAGCAAGAATATCCCAAAGTGGATAAAGCTGTGAGCTAAATCCCACTATCTCCCTCAGCTCTCATATCAGCACAACTAAAAGTATATAGGCATGTTAAAATTTTATACCAATGTGGTGCTCGTGAAAATGAGAGTTTAACAACAGCATGACATGATGACCCCTCAAATCAACATCATGTTTGAAGAGGTATTATTGTGCCATGTGTGGCATCTATAAAAATGTTAATAAGCTGGAGATGTGTGAAAACGCTGCAAAACAAAAACCTGATGGTGAGTGGATTGCAAGAAGCCACAAATAAATGCAAGCTGTACTATTGCAATTACCTTGATTTCCTCTGGAAAAACAGTACACGTGCAAAAAAATCCGCTCTCCAAAGAACTTTCTTACACATGTCAAAGAAAACTGCCCCAAAAAGTGTTTTGGGTACTCCACTTGAAATGCCAGTACAAGCATGTAGTTGAGAACTTAAGCCTCTGTTTTACTTACTTAATCTTCTTTTTGTTTGAAGTTTGTCCAGTTTAGGTCACTGTGAAAAATCAACTGTGCTCTTACTTATTCAGATGAATTAATACTGGAAAAATGTGCATACAAAGACAATTTTTTTGAGTTTCTGTTGCACAAAAGAAATTTAAAATCTTAAGACCTAGAATCTTTCTCCTGCTGACCTGCAGGTTGTCAATGCCTTGATCAAGCACCAGAGAAGGGGCATAAGTTAACCAGTGCAAAATACACACTGGTAAGAGAGAGCCTACAACTTTGGCTTTTGCAGTCTGAAATGCACAATATTATTTTGTGGGAGACCTCAGCTGGTCCGAGGGATCAAAATACAAGTTTAACACTGACCCTAAACAGATACCCGTGTACCCTTGAGGAGACAGAAGAATCCTGAGAAGATCCGAGCAAACAAGATAAGGGGTGGCAAACATCCTGGCTTTTCCCAGAGCATGAACAGCGCGTGATCAACAATTGTATTGGCTGAATGGTGTGTGATGTGAGAGTGGATTGGGCAACAGTAGAATGTTAGAATATATGCACAGATAAGCAACCAGCTAAGAGGATATAAAAGAGCACTGCTTGTAAAATAAAGGGACGATTTGTTGTAACTGGATATTGAATGTCGTGTCCGTCTCTACAACGACATTATTTAAAGTCTCATGCACAGCTCTGCAGCAAACTTCTGTCCCTTTGTAACACTCATAAGAATCCTATTATATGGTTATGCCTGCACAAAAAACTGCATATTATGTAGAAATTCACTGTGGGTGTCATGTGTGTCCAAACGGGGACTCATTAGGCAACCAGAGTTAATTTAATATATAACTTCAGGTAGGATTTAGCTTTCATGTTTTATTCTTGGAAATTCTAGTTACTCTAACCTCTATGTCTTAGTCAGATACTTAATCACAAGTAGTCTTATATCCAGGCACAGACTACATGTAGCATGCCAGAAGCACTGTCCTATGCTTGGTACTGTCAAATAAATTCATTCATTTGGAAAAGAGCATTCAGGATGGTGGTAAACTTCCCAGGTAGCAAAGAATTATTTAGGTTAGTCAGCACTACAGAACACTGCAAAAATGTTCAATGAGACCTAATAAGCCTGCACAATGGCAGCCAAATTCAGCATTGACAAATATGAAAATACATATTGGAAGGAACAGATTGAATTGCTCATGCACATTGCTGGGTTCTAAATTAACTGTAACAACTTGGGAAAAAGACCTGGGGGTCACTGCGGGCAGCTCAATTAAACATCTGATCAATGAGCAGTGGAGGTTAAAAAAGCAAACAAAATGTGAGAATGTATAAAGAATGGGATGGAAAACAATGACAATATTGTAATTGTGCAATTATACACATTGTTGGCACACTTTCCCTGAATACAGTATTCATTTCTGGTCATGCCATCTTAAAATACAGAGTGGAAATAGAAGAAGCCCGAAGTTAGGCAACAGAAAGGAACAGAGACAAGGAGAAACTTCCATATTAAGATAGATTTAAAAGAAGAGAACTGTTCAGTTGGAAGAGGAAATTAATAAGTGAGGACATGATAGAAAGATATAAAATAATTAATGGTATGGAGAAGGTCAATTGGGTGCTCCTATTTACTCTTCCCCATAATGTAAGAACAAAGTGACATCCATTAAATTGAAAAGAAACAAATTTAAAACTGATAAAAAGAAATACTTTTTTACACAATGCATAATTAGCCTGTTGAACTCACTGCAACAAGCTATCATTATGCCCAAGAGCTTAGTAGGATTCAAAAAGGATTATACACTTATTTGGATAATGAGAGCGCCCAGGGATACCTTAGATAGGATAAAAATGGTTGGGGGTGGAGATATATGAACCCTCATGCTTCAGGGCATAAACCAATCATTAACTGTCTGGGATTAGGAAGAAACTTCCTCTACGAGCAAATTATTCAATAATTGTCCATTATGGGTTTTCTTGCAAATTCCACTGAAGCATCTGGTCCTGGCCACTTACTGGAGAGGCAGGGTATTGGACCACTGATGTGATCCAGTGTGGTATCTCCTATTTACATTTCCTAAATTGTCATATGTGTTTGCCATGAGCCTGGGAAAGCCACCTCTGTACCAAAATGGATAGTTCTGTCTATTCTGTGACCTCCTTGCTGCATGGCAATTAATGAATATTTATTTATGCATTTATTCGTGATACAGACAGGACAGGACAAAGTTTCATCTTTCAGAGAGGACAGATTTTTCATTTTAAATGCATGCATGACTTGCGCTGAACTGGCTAATGCTAACAAGTGATAGCATTTTATCTTTCAAAGTTTTGTAAGCCTTTTATGAGATTTCCCTGATAGTCAAATGAGCATGTGATTCTACTGAAGTATTATTAAATTTATTTTGGTTTTTATTTTGTTACTTTTGATACATCACTTGACAGATTTTTCTCCTCCTTCCACTTTCTCCACAAGTGGGAAATACATCCTGATACAAAGTCTTAAGGAAACAGTATTCCAGTCTTCTATTGTACTAGTCCTATAGCAATCTAGGTTAGATTCTCCAATAAAGGCACATCAATTTACCTGTCCTGGAAAATCAGTGAGATATTCTAAGTTACTTTCCGTGGGTGCTTTGACCACAGTACGGTCAAGTAAAACCTGCCAATTTTTCCTACTGTATAACATATTAAAAATAAGATGCCATTGAGATGCTTTTGCATATATTTTCATTTTATGGTTTGTTCTCTGCCATCCATTTACCCTGTTTTTAATTCATTCATGGCATGATTTTGTGATTCTGTGATTCTGCAATCTTATGATCAAGTTTCACTATTACTATCTAGTTTTACTATTTTACTATTACTATCTAGGTTTTTTTACTATTACTTTTTTTTCTACTACTACTATCTACTATTTTACTGTTGCTATATAGTTTTACTATTACTGTTATTTACTATCAGGTTTTACTATACCATTTTACTACATGGAATTCTGCAACAAAGAGAGTGTCAGGTGAAAATGTATTTTCTGCTTTAAACCAATCAGAAGAGCATGCATATACATAATGCAAAACTGGTACAATTATTCTGAAGTATCCCTTTCACAGGTTTGTGACTTATCAACCAACCCCTGTGCCTGGAACTCTCTTCTACACACTTGTTTACTGAAAAGATCCAGTAGGGTCAAATAATCACCAAATGCAACCTAAAGTGCCTTTGGTTAGTATGTTTAATTGTCAGGACACATAACTTCATTATTAGTTTTTACAGTTCTGTGACTTGACAGCGTTGAAAGCAAAAGGATAACAATGCTTCAAAGACAAACTGTTCGTGGAGAAAGAACAATGCAGAAAATAAAACAAGGTAGATTAATTTGAGGGAGTAAATTCTTTAACTCAATGGAAAAACAACTTTAAAACATGTAATTGTTTCATTATGCTGCATAAAAATCATCTTTAAACCACACAATTATAATGCTGTTTTCCACACAAGAAGTATGTAAATGTGCTTAAATCCAGTTTATGGAAATCAGACACAATGACTACTTGTAATGGTGGAATAGCTTTTATGTTTTAAAACCAGCAGAATGTTAAAGTTTTGTAAGCTTGCTTAGAGTTTTGAAAATTTGGAATAAGGTTTTCATGAAAAAAAAAAGTTTTCCTCATATGTAACTTCTTTGTCTGCAGAGTGTGTGTGTGTGTATTTTAATGATATATTTTCCTTAAATAATAATACCAATCAATCCCATTTTGAAACTTTAGGAGCCTTTAGGAGATGTATCCAGTGTTTATCAATCTACAAGTAGCAGATGCAATTTCAGATGGTATATAATGGAGAAAATAAACGATGAAGTTAAATGCAAGTATCAGCACTTCCAGAAAGCCTCATCAATAATGACAACCAAGTTGGAGGCATAGTTTAGAAAACTATACTTAGGGAGACCAGCTGGACTAAGTTAACAAGTAGTTTACAAGATTAATAGTAGAAACTTTGTAAGTCTTTAGTTTTAATTCAGCTCAAGTTAGAAGTGACCAAAAGGAGTTACTATATAGCAACTCTGTCAGTGGCCTAGATGAAGTGAGTTTTCTGGTTCTGGTCCAATTCCTATCACCCAAGTGTTCACACCACAGAAATTACCATTCTGAGTGATACTGGTTAGCATCATTGTTGGCAAGTCTCAAATAGCTACGGATTGACTGGGCACAGAGAATGAACAGTGCTATCAGCCTCATGTGGGGTTCCTCTGGGTCATGCTGGCAGCTCTGCACAAGCGAACATAGCTGCTGCCTATGCTCTATCAATTTACAGATAAATGGAGGTCATCAGCCTCTAGAGATGCCAATCAACACCTTTTCTGAGTGTAGATTTCACGTTTACAGCTGTGTTTCTTGGCTCTTAAAAGCCCTAAACTGTTGGAGGATTTCAAGTATTCATATAAGCAAAATATTGCAGAGAGTAATACACCCAATATGAAATAAGTAAACATTTCCTATATGTTTCTTTGAAAAAGGCTTCATAACTACTATTGAATATCCTTTGTTGAAATTGCTGAAGCAGTAGCCAATACGGTCCTCAAAGGGGTTTCTGTTGTAAAGGTCTTAGGTCTCTGCCTGTTACAAGGCACAAATGATGCTGGTACTGAGACTGCTTTTACAGCAATGATGCACTAAGTGAATGTAATTTCAGTGTGGTTTCAGAACTGTTTTTAACACTTCTACTCAAGAGTTTGTCCTTCAGATGAATCCTCATGTAAGTTCAGGCCCTTCTCTAACGCTTACTTTCCCAGCCTAAGCTACTGATTTCGCTGGCATTGGCATTGGCTAAGATTTTTCTTGAAAGACACTCCGCCCCTGAATCACCACTCATGCAGCCCCGAGAGCTCTCTTGTGACAGCTGAGAATCAGGGCCATTGTCTGGTGGTGTTTTTCAGATTCTTTCCCAACAGCTTTCCTATCAAATGAAAATGTACAATTAAATGTATTAGAACAGATATAGAAAGAGAATCACATACAAGGGATCTGAAAACGCACTGTACAAGACTATATTAAAAAAGTAGTCACATAAAGACTCATTGCTACAGCTTATTTTCTTCATTATTTCTGCCTCATTGTATGTGAAACTATATTAGTATAATGAAGTGAGAAATAGTAGGATATTGGATATTATATTTCCTGCCTAGCAGCTTTAGAGAATTTAGCTCAAGGCAAGAGAAAATGCAGCCTTTCTGCCCTGAAGAATAAACAAAAAAACTATTACAGAAATAAAAGTGTCAGTAAGAAATCAGGTGGTCTCTCCATATGCATCAGTGCATTTTCTACCATAGTTTTATAGAGAACTGCTTGGGGTTTAGTTTAGTTTGGTTTGGTTTGGAACCACTCATGCTTCTTACACCAGGGTATGTACTTAATGTGTATCTTTCCTCTTTATATGGAATGGAGACATTTGGGATGTTGAATAATCGAGCTGCCATTTATCAAACCTGAATGTCACAGGAGTGGGGCACTGCAAAGGCCCCTGCTTCAAGACTTCAAGTTCCCTAGATCCCAATTAAGAAAAAAAATATTTCTTTTCCTCTTTTTTTTCATCCTCCATGCTTTATTTTCCTTATTCCATATGTAAGATATCTGATATTTCAAAAATTGCGGTTTCTCTTCTTCTGTCTCATCTATGTTCTCTTTGGTCTGCCATTAGTCAGTCTTGAAAGAAATAATTCTTCTTCCTCCATGCAAATAGTAAATTCTTCAGTTTTGTCTGTCAGCTATTTTGCTTGCTTAACTAGACAAAGAACGCTTACGCCACCAGGAAGAGGAGAATCCCAAAGCCACAGGATACCAACACTTGCATTTAGCAGTAGAAAGACCATTTTACAGCAACAGAACTTGATGTCAGTTATAGAGGTTTCTCGATTTCCAGATGATTAAAGTATTCTAGTTTTACAGGAACACAATAGCAGATTTATTTACAAGGACTTTATGATTGTTGGAAAACAGGTTTATTCAAGCATTTGGGGATCTACACAGAGCTGCTGATTCATGATTTAGTAAATAGGTAAAGCTATTTATATGAAGTAAATGGAAGTCTTCAGAAAGGTAGAGCATACAGTGTAACAGTATATACATATGTACACTAATATTACATATATATGGCATGTGATACAGCATCACAGGCATTATAGTAGCCGTTCATCTATATCATAACCAAGAGGAACCAAATCGTTAAATTACTGATAATTGCATAATTCTAGAAAATTATATACTGAGAAAAATGAAAGGTACAAAACAGTAGAGGAGCCTGTGTTGCTGGGATGAGTCTCAGTGGACAGAAGTCCTGCTTCTACCAAAGATATCTTGCATTCTTTTTACGTAAGCTATTTTTAAGGTGTATCACTGGTGTAAACTATGTACAGCAGACTTATTCACTTAATAAGTTCAGGTCAGAGAGTTACTGTATTTCAGCAGCTGGTGTTCAGAGATTTTGTAATTTATGAAGCTTATTAATTTACCAGGTTTTTGTTTTAAAAATGTCACTTTTCCCTTTACCAGGCCTTAGCAATAAAACAAAAATGTCTTATTAAAACAGTGGTTCTTCACAGAACTTCCCACATTATTATGCAAAAATCCATAATATTAGACAAAATATCTAAAAATAAAATTATCCAAAAAGTAGGGCTTAAATGAAAAATAATGCTATTGCCCTGAAAAAAATAAAAAGAAACACGAGTGGGAGACTGGTGAAAAAAAACCCAGACATTTTAAAAGACCAGATGACTTAATCCATTGTGGAAAATAGCATGAAGTAACAATTAAATACCTAGCCAGCATCTCATGAGAGTGAAGCAGAACATAAAGTTACATTGCAATGTGCCTACTTGATCTTTTGGAATGAGTTTCTCCTGGTCTTATGCAAAAAGAATTGTAAAGGCTGATATGGAAATAGCCTTTGAGGGAAGTATATCCTAAAGGAGGCAGAAAGACGTAATAGTTTCAGCAAGGACTCTGCATCTCATGCACTGGCCTTAGAGACAAGCCTGCCTTAAAAACTTAAACCTTAAACCTTAAAAAGGTGTGACTCCCATTAGCTTAGCAAGCACAATGCTTTTCATTATAAGGATCCTGGCTTCCCACTTTCACCCCTCAAGGCAAAGCAGCTCTGTGGTGTTCTAGAGGACAGAGCTGTACCTCCCAGAAAGGATCTAACACCTCTGCTGTAGCCTTGTAAAGACGCACGATGCTGATCAGAACGGGAATGCTCTTTGTTTTAGCTTTCCTTCAGGTGAGATCATTCTAATATATTTAAATGTGCATTGCTTCCAAAAGCTGATTGTGAGCTTTGTCAAATGCACTTATTTTCTGCTAGATCTTGGGCTTGGGCAAGTCAAGGCAGTGTACCTGTAAAGGCACACAGGCATAAGTCTAGCCCTTTAATTTGAAAGCTCACAGTTATAAATAAGCATACAGTACTCAGAAGTCAGTCAGGCAAATAGCCTATATCAGAGGTTGCGGTGAGGCAATTTTATTCCACTTCCATGTGAAGGTATTGTACTCCCAGTGTAACCTGCAAAGAGATGTCCCTCCAGCAGCAGTGTTGAAGAGCAGCTCTACAAGATCAAGTGCAATCCTTCTGCTACAACCACACATACAAAAAAAAGAACCCCAAAACAAACAGAAGAGCTACTGAGTATTGTCACAGTACTGTGACATAGCTGGCATCGCTTGGACAGTAGGGAGATAGATACTGTAATTCAGTGTTGCTCTGAACTAACAGAGCCCCTCTGCTCCACCATTCCTAGCAGCCCTGCTTTCCCCAAGTGGAAGGGAACAGAAAATGCTTGTGGCTTACAGATAGCTTCATTCTTTTTTTGTCTCTGGACCACAACGTCCAGCCAAGCTGTTCTGAAAACCTGGACTCCTTCGAAATCGCCTACTGATCTCTGGAAGTTCCCCTTCTTTCCCAGCCCTCTCTGCCCTTCCAAAAGGGAGATCCAACAGTCCCTGGAACTGGATCTCCTCTACTTCACTTTCCTACTGCCAAATACTTGCCCCCCTCCTACTCCATTTCAGACTGCTACAGTAAGACAGGAGGGCTGACGAGCTCCCATTGCATGGAATTGAGAACTGCAATCACTGGCATAACTCTGGGCAACTTAAGATCAAAAAGAGGCTGTTCTTGCAGCTGGAAGCCACAAAGAATCAAGCGGGCTTCTGTAATGTTGATTTTCCCCTGCCACTTCTCCCACTGAAGTAATACCAGGATACCATCATCCAAAGACTTCCCATTTATCGCTGTTTGAGGATGTTTGTGCTATTAGAGAAAAGGAAAATTACTCTAATGAATGCCAGGTTCCAGCCCTGCATGTCTAACTTCTTTTATTCACATTAAAACAGTTGCATATTTTGCCTACCAACTACCATTTATTTTCATTTCACCCTGCTACAAACAGTTTCCTCTGTATTACAGCAGAGCCTGTAGTTACTTCACCGTTTGGATCTGTTACTTGCAGTTCCTTGGTGAAATTACAGCATACATTGTAGAAAAATCACTTTGTTTTCCCTTATAGCCCAAACTAAATCACTTTCAGTGAAATTTCCCAGTGCAGATATCAGTCTGCTCTATTTTTTAATTCTGTCCAAAGGAGGATACTACATCAGTCGTTACCAAACTCTATACTTTGCATATATCTCAGAAAGCAAACTTATCCTAGATGAGTCAGATGATCGGTTTTGCTGGAAAAAGCGATTCAGCGTTCAGCTAAGGGTTTCTTTTCTGTCAAGAGCTCTACTGTGAACCGTGCTTTCTTTCTGATAACTTTTCAAATTGTTTTATATGACATTCCTATATTTTCTTCCTAACACAATAATTCTATCTTTGTTTCAGGGATAAGGGCTGTAATATATTCTCATGTTTGCCACAAGAGCAAGCACAGATTCATCTAAGATATGACAACCAGCATGCTTTCTTATCCACAAAAAGGGTCATCTGTTGTGCTTAAGAATATGGTGCAAATGATTGTACCAGTATATTGCTAATGCTTAAATCTACATTTCTATGTAAAATTAATTTTCTCTTTTGTCTGTAGTTGCAACTTGGAACGCTTTCCTTATATGCACTATAAAATGTTAATAGCAAAATTTAGTGTGACTTTATGACTGTGGTGTCATTTTTCTCAGCTTGATCAGCTCTTTCAAATGGCATCATTATGATCAAAGTTGTTTACAGTAATAAAGCAAGAATAGTTCCAATAAAATAGTAGGTGCCTTTACAGTTAAAGAGTAGCTGGCATTTAAGAACGCAGCAGCTACTTATTCTATGGGTGCAGAATCATAGAAGCCCACAATATAATAGAGTTAATGCATGTAATTACAAGATTGCCCCCCTCAGGATTTGAGGGCATTGAAAGAGACCACAGGAAATACATTATGAATCTGAAAGGGGGAAAAGTAGCAAAATTGCATATATTGATGATATAAGGAGAAACAACTATGCATTGAGGCTTTGAAGTCTCCAAAATTGTGGATTATTCTAATGCAACATCATTCTTCACCAGTAATTTGTCACTGGTTATTGACTTAAGAGAATCAAATGGTGACATTTTAAATTAAGGTACATTTATAAATATTTTACTAATGTTACATGATTAATAGAAATTACTTGAAATTATTGTAGGTATGCTTTAACATGTGGGAACACATATGGATGATGTTTCAAAAGATGTTTAATAAATGATGTTCTAACTGCCAGCTATAAACATTAATACTCTGGGACACATGAAATCATTTAGAAACCACGGGTCTCTATAAAATCTTCAAAGAAACTTTGCAGCAATAAGAAAATAATCAGTGATGGTGACTTACACCTGCTTTACTCCACATAAAGCATAAAGATGAAGCCTGGGAAAGCAGGACTCGAGGAATGTAATGTGAACGAGATCTCACAGGATCAGCCGCTAACTGGCAATATCATGGTTACCGTAATACATTAGGTGAAATTCCAGGTCAGCAGTTGCAGTGAAAAAGATCATAAAGAAAAAAAATGAAAATTTGTTCAGTGGAGGGAAGAACAAAGATCGATGATTCTTTAGTGAAGCACTGCCCAGCACTTCAGAAGACATGGGATTAAGACCCACCTTTGCTACATACGAATTCTGTGACCTCAAGTGAATTACCTATACCATGATTGTAGAAAACATGATACCATCTTTATTCACAGTTTTAAGCACTGACTTCAAACAAATTTAAGCATAGTCTTAAAAGATGTGTCAGAGCTATTTTTCTAAACCAAGACTTTCAACTCAAGGATTCAGTGTCCATTCTGTAAAATGAGATTAATACTACTTTCTCTTCTGCCTCTTTTGTTTACCTGTACAATACGTCAAGGCCCTGCGTGTACCAACAGTCTCTACAGCCTCTTTCCCCCATGTCCAAAGCCAGCTTTGATATGGTGCAGCTGTGTAACTGTGCATCTGACTGCTGGGAAAACAGCTAAGTTGTGAGAAAAAGCTGCAAGAAACCTCACAGGGGGCCTCTGCCCCTTGGCTTGTAAGCTGCATTTAAGCTTTGAACATCTCACTTGGCTCTCCACCAATTTGAAAGCTGCATCAGGACAATAATAATAAGTGATATTTCTTTGGTTAACAGTGATAACTGGCAAAGTTTGGATCAAGGTTAATCAAGTGAAAACTCACTTTGAATGTTCATACCCTTGGTAATAATTTATTAACAAAGGTTTTACCTGGGACAGTAACAAGTAAATCCCTGACCGATCACTGGTCTCCTACAATGAAATCTAGCAACAGTAGTGATTCCATTTGAAGTCTGTACTTTAAGACTGCAGGTCCCTGGCAGAGAACAGAGGATGTGATTGATTTACATGACGCTGTTTTAACTGAGAATACCGTAAAATAATTCAAAACCAGTTTGACATCTTGGAAGACAACCTTATATTAAGAAATGTCAAGACTGTAGAGCACAGAAAGAGAAGCCCATGATATATTTTTTCAATGAACACCAGAAGTGGTAGGGATGCATACCTATAAAACTCCCGAACAATGTGTTGCAGCACATTGTATCCTTGGAAAGGCCAATCAAGTAGGATATTACATGGTACTTGTGAAATGTTGCAGGTCTTGGAATGAGGAACAGAAATTTGAAACAGGCATATAAATCTGAGTCACGCTGTTAGGGTTGACGAATTTTCTTTTATCTGGATTACCCTGCTGCTGTTATTTGATGTTGAAAGGTGTTTATAACTGTTAAACTGGGAATGAAAAATATAAGCCAAGATAATGTGGTACCACAGCCACCCAGAAAGAAGGCTCATTGAGAAAATCAAAGTTATCTGTGACTCACTGGATGAGAGAAGGAGACCTGTGCCTGGATAGGAGCAGTTTCCTGTGTTTTCACAGGAAGAACAGACTTTCAAAAAAGATTGCCTTATGTTTTCTGTTGGTAAACTACATCCTTATTACATAATTGATTTTTTAAAATGTACAGGGCCACATTCTCCTTTTTTAATCTTACAGAAGCTTAATGACTTTCCCTGCCTTTTAAAGAAATGTTAATCACTAGAGACTCATGTCTACAGGGTACATAACACTGGTTATAGAACACAATGCCTAGACAAACAACATTATTTCTGCTTCATCCTTCCTACGCAAAGAGAAAATTAATTCAGTTCTGATCCTTTAGATGCTCATTATCAGACAGATTTATACAAATGATTGTCTGTACACATGGTTGCAGCCCCACTGAAATCAAGAGAGTTGCAATGCAGGAAGTTGAAGATATGCATAAAGCTTTGCAAGATTTGGGTCATAATAACAAATGGGCTCAGTGTCTATGCATTCACTGCAGTGTTTTCTCATTTGCCTTCATCTCAAAGTGACAGTGCATTTATATAGAGAGCTGATTTTTAGAAACTCTTTCCAGTATCATTTATTATACTTTAAATTAAGACTATGAATTATTTTAATTAGTATTATTTCTTTTCTCTGCTCCATTATTTTTTCCAGTTCAACTTGTCCAAAGTGTGAACGTTTGATAATGTCCACTTTACAATCCAGCTAGTAAGAGAAATATTTTTGGCCCTAGGATACCCTATGGCCTCTGAAATGGCACTAGACGAGTATGTTTAGAAAAGGTCACAGACAGTTGAGGTCCCAACTATGCATCTTCTGGTGGAAGAGATGTCTTATTCCTATTCAAAGCCTTACTGAAGTCAGTGAGGAAACTCACATTTAATTTATTTTTTTTTTTAAATTAGGAGAATTTTCTCCACAGAAGAACACATCATTGTCATCCAGGCTTTGCCTGAGAACATGTTTACATCCCTCTCCCCTCATTCAGCATTATTTGGAATTGTATTAGGGGTACATTAGAGCTGCAGATGCATTAAATCCCTTTGCCTTTCCCCCTAAAAAAAAGCAGGTAAACATTCTCCTTCTACACATCGTCCTGATGCCCTTCTGCATCAGTTTGAAATGTCAGCTTTCTGTCTCATTCCTAGCATCTGGCAGCCAAATGCTTTCTCCCTTGTCACAGAACGTGCAGGATGAGTTGAAACATTATCCACCAACAGACAGTAAGTGCACAGAAGGGAACATGTTGCTTATAGCAGCTCTTTGCCTATTTGTTGTTGTCATGCTCCATGGCTATATTCTTTTTACCTTTGGTCTGGTGGACTTCCCAGTTGGGACCTGATGTAGTTACACAAAGCATTGAGAAACGCACAGATCCAAGAGCCAGTTTTCCTTTCTCTCTGCCCTGCTGTGTTCTCTCTTTTTTTTTTTTTTTTTCTTTTCTCTTCTGGCTCGCACAAGGGTGGAGCAAAGGGGCATATCTGATTAATCCTTTTCAGACTGGAAGGCTTTGCAATTTTATTACAGGACAAAATTATTATGAACAGCTCAAGCTAGAAATACTCTTTGATACAGAGAAATATATTTAAAAGTTTGCCTGCAATGCCTGGTAAGACCAGAGCTAGAATATTTGAATAAGCACTTTGAAGCTTGCAGTTGCCTGAGTTCATTGTCATCCAAAGCTATAGTCCAAGATGACTGGAGCTGCTCCAGGCTTTGCAAACTTATTACAAGCACAGGTGAGTTGCTGTCATCAAATTGGAGTGTCCATTAAAACTTCAAAGGATAAGCTTGATCTAAGTTGGGTTTTTTTTGTCATACTGTGTAATACTTATTACAGAGAGATTTATTAAGCTTCTCTCATTTTATAGGCTGAATCTAGTATAGGGTCATGGAACATATTAAGGTTTTGACCAACAGTAAAGAGCTGAAATTCTCATATTTTGCTATTCATGACCTTGGGACTACCTAAAATGGCAGCCACCTTTAATTCAATGCAAGTGTGCCTAAGCACATCTGTACTTTCTATTGATGTTTCAAGAGACAAAAAAAACATGAGAAGATGAATGTTGAGTGGGTTTTGGAGGCATTTTAAAAGCCAGGCACTATGCTAGGCCAGAAATGAGGGACCCTGCCATGTAAAATAGTGTTACATTCAGGTGGTAATGCTATAAATTGAGAAAAAAAGATATATAATTTAGTAAATTAAGTTTGAGTGCTCTGTCCTATCCTGAACTAAGTCTGTGTCACTGCTGCACTTTAAAGACCTATACTGTGTGCCTGAAAAATCACTTTTAAAACAGTGAGGTTTCGCATATACTTTAATACTGTATTCCTATCTACTGTGAGTGAAATTACCAACTGGCACAGCACAGCTAATAATCTTATTTTTTCCCAACGGCACTGAGCAGAACCAAAATGCATATGAGAGAAGTGTTTATATTGCTTATGCTGGTGTAAATCTACAGTAGCTTCTACAGATTGAGAAAGTTTGAAAGGGCCACATTTCCCAGCTCTTCATTTATCTCTTTTGACACTGGTTTTGCAGATTTGAGGGTGGGATTCACCTGGCTAAGAATAGCCCTGACATCACCTAGACTCTCTTAGCGTAGTTAGTTCAGATCTAGTCAAAGGAGCCTACAGCTCAGTTTGTTTCACCTTGAAGTAGACTCTAATACAGTCCAGTGACTGTTTTTCCTCTGTTGATGTAAAGGGGAGCTTTCTGTGCAGTGGGTACCTCATTGTACATGTCTAATGCTTGCAAGACAAATGTCTTCATTGTGTTTAGTTTTCAGAATTTCCAGTGAGCATTTGTATCGTTCTTGTTCAGGCATCTCTGACAAATATGGAAATTTAAAAAAATCTTAAATTGCTAGAAGCCCTGTAATACTGGATCCCAAATACATCATTTAGTAGATGGTGGTGTTTTCCATGAATTGTATTAATACAACTAAAAGCAACATTTATCTATCTTTCAAAGTTAACTGGAAAAAAAAAAAACAAAACAAAACCAAACCAACAGGATTTCTTTCCTACTTATGGTCTTTATGATACATAACAAAAATGCAATAACAAGGTTGTTTCTGCTTAAAAAAAAACCCCAAAACATTTGCAAGGATTGCAAACCCTTTCAGGTTTACGGGACAACGCCTCTATTTTGAGCCACTACACTCCGAGCAGTTCTTACTTCTTACTTATGATAATACAAGTTCCCACTTTCACTTCACAAAAATTCTTTTATAAACTAAGCTAAATTATCTTGAAGGTTATCACTGGAGTTATTCTGGATTTACAATAATGTAACTATGAGCAGAGTGTGAGCAGGAATTTGTGTCATTCCATTTTTATATGCAGTTTTCACAATTTTGTTTTTTCATAATTTGCCACACTGAGAAGGCCAATGGTATGAATGTGGCAGGCAACAAAGAAGTATTTGTTCCTCCTGATATTTGACAGTAAACTGAGAACGTTGTCCTAGTCAGGAGGTTAGCCTCCACAAGCTTCCTGTATAATCCATGTAGAAAGAAAGGCTCCCCCACAGAGTGTCTGAGAGGACCTGAATCAGGCTTCTGCTCTGAACTGCTCCGTGGAGGATCCTTTCACTCTCCATATACATGGAGATTGCCTTCCCCCCATTATAAATTGGGTGCCTAAACTTACATGAAAGTGAAGAACCTCCCTGGAGATTCTATTTTGTGCATGGATTTTTTGTGCATAGACTACATGATTAGTAGGAGAATGCTTTTTATTTTGGAGGGGTTAATTTGGACTGCTGCACAATTCTATTTAAATCTTTTTGCAAAGAACAACCTTTTGCCTACTGTCCTGAAGAATTTATTTGTTATCATGAGTTTGTCTCAACCTTCAAGTTATTGTAACAGTTTTGTGTATTTAATATACAGTGTGTGTTAATATCACAGACAGTTTTATAACAGCATTATAACATACACCATTCCCTCCAGCTTTTTATGGACATCTACGCTTCTGCATTAAACTACTGTAGCTTGTGGAATTTACAGTAGGAATCAAGAATGAAGTCTGATGAAAAGCCTTTTAAATTGTGTTGTATATATCCACTGCATCCCTCTTGCAAAAGGACTAAAATGAAGAGAACTCTTATGTGATAATTTCTAGCATCGTATCTTAGCGAGAGTACAGGATTACCATTCTGCTAGACAAACCATAAAGGAAAAAAGATTGTAGTACAGTAGGAAGGCTAACTTCATCTTTTTATTTGAAGTCAAGTTTAATTATTTATGTTTTCTGAGGAAAATAAAAACAAAGTAGTAACTATGCATTCTTAGCTTAATAGAGGTCTCATTTTAGATTCTGCAGCATTAAAATACAACTAATATATCCTATATAGAAAAATAAAAGCAGAAGGGACTAAGGGGCGCGGGGGGAGAGAGAGAGAAAAACAGACAGACAGATACCCCTCTGCCTACCTATGCAAAAAATGGAGCTACGTAATGAGGAATTTTATAATTACAAATCAGTCTAATTATTTATTGTCTTTTGAAGATACATTAATTCTTAATTTGAGAATTTCTACATCATTTTATGGAAGTGATGTAAGTTCTTGTTATATTACCAACCAAAAAGAAAAGACACAAAACTGCTGGACTGTTCTTTTTACCTTAGAAACGCTCTGAATTTCTACTGAAAAATATAATAGATGACACAAGTTATACTTCACATTATCAGTAAATACTACCATAAACTCACCATGAGGCAACACAGGTTGTCATATCTAGTTACTATTTTCTTAGGAAATAAATGACTTCTAGTTATCATGGGCCAATGTGACATGACAGTGTAAAATCATATTCCAGTTTGTGGTGAGCAAGATGATAACATATGTCACCACTCTACTAAACCTGTGAAAATCCCTTGGAATTTCTATTTATTAAACCTCATGTTCACCACACTGTATAGTATATGGCTTCTTCACTGGTTACAGTAAAGCATTGCTTAGTGTTAATTGCTTCTCTGGATTCAATTTCAATAGCAATCAACCTTAAACAAACTAGTGAAAACTCTCCTTCAACAAATACTATGAGCATTTTTCAAAAGTACTAGTACGCTACCAAATTAACTCAAGGAGAGCTCTTTAGCAATCTGTGTCACCTGTTTGCAGTCTACTAATTCAACTACATTTAGCTCACAATTAAAGCACAGCTGACCTGTACCTGCATTTGGGTTCTATTTACATAACAGTTCTTATCCTCTTTATTACTCTATCTCTCAATTTTTCTCTTGTTTATCTTACTACAGATGTTCTTAACGGGGAATTATCATCCTGAAGAAATACTTTGAGGAAAATTATGATTGAACAGTCTATATATAATAGATAGAAGCAATTCCTGCAGAACTATCTTTGCAAAGCAAAGCAAAAAGTAAACTGAAAAATTTAACTCCAGAGTTTAAGACCTCTATGATCATGTAAATGTCCAATCTTTGTTTGATTTTTGCCAAACTAACATCCCATAGCAACAAGCTCCACATTGTGTGAGAAATGTCTTCTGCTTTAAATTTCACTGAGTGTTCTTAGCATACATGACAAGATCCTAACCATCCTTATCAAGACATTATTTCATAGCTTTTTATCATATCTATATCATGTAGCCCTTCTGTGAAGCTGGTGATGCCAATTGTTTCAGTCTTTTCTCCTTCTCCTCTGTCATTCTTGCCAGATAGAACTGAGCTGCTTCTAATTTTGCAAAACTTCTGTTTGCAGTTGGTGACCAGGATTGTACACGGTGTTTTAAATGTGGAGGACAACTGATTTAATGACATTAAAGAGTTTTTTATACTATTATTCCTTCCTGTAACAAAACTTTCCACTATAGCTGCATGCCAAGTGGAGGACTTTGTGGCACTCTTGGCAATGCTATCGAGGTCCTTTTCCTTTGATACAATTAATTTAGAACTCACTAAAGTGTAAAAACAGATAAAAAAAAAATCCTTGTAAATACATTAATTTGCATACATCAACACTGAATTTAATCTGCCATCAGGTTGATCATTCACTTAACTTGTTTATTTTCTTCCAAAGTTTCTTATTACCCTCTCTGGACTTGATTAACCTGAGTAATTTTGTGTCACCTGCAAATTTTATCACCTCAATGCTCATCCTTTTTTCCAGTTCATTAAAAAATATATTAAAGTATGCCACTCCTGCTTCAGAATAGCATGAACTCGGATGTCAAATTCTACTATGGTGAAAACTGAGAATTCATTTCTTCCTCCTTTTGGATCTCCTCGTTAGATTGATCCCTGACAAAACGTAAGTTAAATCTTTTTTGGCTGAAAACTACGGGAACTTCATTGGGCATGGAATTTCTATTTCTGTCTCCAACTTTGTGACTACTTGATTTCTTTAAATTCTGTGAGTGCTTGAAAAGCTAGACTTAAATGATTAAGCAGTTTACCCTTATTCACATTTTTATGAAATATTCAACGAGTTCCAATAAATAAATTGGTACGTGCATGTCCCATTGTATACAGAAAAACAGAAAACCAGGTTTTGTTTACCAGATCAGGTTAATTTAAAAGTAGTATTTATATTATACTAATTCTAGGGTGTATTGTTCTGAGAACTTTGGCCATTTCAGCATGGGTCTCTATTTAGAATATTTGCCTGAAGGGGTTAATTGAATTCCTTCAGAATGTGTGGCTCCCCATATTTGTAATTTATGTTTGAGAGGACACTCAGCACACTTGGAGCCTCTTTTAGCCCTGCAAGGTTTCATTTTCAGGAGCAAACAAGCAACCTGTTTCCCCACCTGACATGTAATTGCTCCCTAGGATAGTCTGGCAAGCAAAATCGTTACCAGTACTGAGAGGCCAAGTTTCTTGTTTCTGCAAAGAAGGATTTGCAGTTGTTAGTTCAAACATAAAAATTCTCTGTATTTCTAACTAGCAGATTTCTTCTGTTCTCTGTCCCTTGAGAACAAGTTATCAGTTCAATGAAGGCCAAAGAACGGGCTATACTACTACTATAAAAGTAGCCTGACTGTAGACAGGTATGTTAGGGCTACCTGTCTTCCCCCTGAAAGATAAGACCCTGCTCTGCTGGCGTCTTCTGCCTGATGATGAAAGTGAAATTAATAGAAAATCAGAGCCTTCCACTGTCTGAAACAAGGACTTTTCTGAAGCCAAATGATGTTTTGGAAGGTGGAAAAGAAAATAAATAAGAGAGGACAGAGGGAATTATTTAATCCACTTGCTGACCTCCCTAAGGTATCTTGAGAAAGTTCATTGAGTTTGCAAAGGCTTTAGTAAAGGGAGGCAGCTGGAAGCTATACAAGTTTCACTGATGCTTCCCTAAAATTGGGAAGTAATCCCCTAAGTTATATTAATATTTAACTCCACATCTTGATACTCTGTAATTCCGTTAAAAGGAACTGACATTATTATTTTCCCAGGAATGTGGGTTGCAATATATTATACACAGGATTAACATATGTCTGATAATTATGTAATCTGCATGTAACCCATGTTACAGATTTTTTTTCCATGCCATAGTGATTTTCAGAACTTTTTGAACACCTGAGAGCTTAATATGCAGAATAGAAATATTTTTATGCTAGGGAGTCCTTTTACAAGAAGGAGTCCCTACCTCTTTGCTGAATTATCTGTTATATACAAGACCACTGTTCGAAAAATTCTAGTGAAAGAGTGGCAAATGTCAATTTTTTTAGTTCTAAATTCCTTAGGAAATTATATTGGATTGTGCTAACAGTTTCAAGATACGTAAACTGATTTTTTTTTTGTGATTTGATGACTGAAGATCATCTCTTCATATGAGGAGAGGCTACGAGAACTGGGACTGCAGCCTGGAGAAGAGAAGGCTGATGAGGGATCTCATCAACGTGCATAAATACCCGATGGGAGGGAACGAATAATAGGGAGCCAGACTCTTCTTGGTAGTGGCCACTGACAGGACAAAAGACGATAGACACAAATTAAAAAGCGTAAAATTCAGTCTGAACACAAGAAAACTTTTTTACTGTGAGGATTGTCAAACACTAGAACAGGCTGCTTAGAGAGGTTGTGAAGTCCATCTGTGCAGATACTCAAAACTTGACTGGACACAGTCCTGGGCAACCAGCTCTAGCTGACTCTGCTTGAGCCAGGGGACTGGGCTAGATGATGCAAGAGGACTCTTCCAACCTAAAAAATTTTGCATAAATGTATACAGAATATTTAATGATTGTTATTTAAAATGATTGAGTGTTAGCTATAACTACTAATAGACAGTCTAAACACTGGAACTAGTTAATAAGTCAAGCAGAAGCCAAAATTAGCCAAACCAAACAACAGATGAGAGTCTTTCAGTCTTTGGTGAAGCCTGGAATTTCCAAACTGTTTAATTAACTCCTTTTGAAGTCAGTCCTTCAAAACTTCTCAGATGCTTCGATACATTTACAAAATTTATACTTAGTGCCTCTTCTTTGTGCATAAATTTAGTCCAATTATACAGGTCCAGTAATGAATATAAACTGTCAGAATTTCAAAACATCATCAAATCTATTCACCTCTCTCTCGTGAAGAAGTGACAAATTTTCCAGTAGCAATTCTGTTCCTTGTCTCCGTGTAGTTAAATCCCCAAGACATGATTTTATGGGTGAGCATGTGAGAAACACTTTAATAAAAACTAATGCCTCATTATTTTTTCCCAGTAAATTCACAGAATAGAGTACTAATTAAATTATTAAACCCTTACGCTCTTTTGTAAAGACTACCTTTTTTCATAACACAAATGATGAAAATGTTTCAATGTTGGTACTTAAAATGTTTTCAAAGGAATCTTTATCCCATTATTGCACATTAGACATGTTTTATGATATGTCAGTGTTTAGAACGTGAGGAAGAGACTTCTCACTTCTCCCAAAGCAACATACGGGACATCTTGAAAACAGAACACAATAGAGAGAGAAAATGTTTATGAGTTAGAGGAGCATGTGCTACCAGAGCCAACTTAAATAAGAGGTATCAGATGTTTCTGGTGATGAAAATCTTTGTGTAAGGTGAAATGGGCTACATTCCCTTTCTTTTATTCCAAAGATAAGATGGATTTGAAAAACCTACCTGGCTTCTTGATGCAAGGACTCGCCACATGAGATAATCTCCAGCACATTACTATTGGCAAGCAGATCTTTCACCCTTTTTTCTCCATGCATTACAGAAAATATTAAATCAGTTTGGTGTCCATAAAAACTTTTGATCCTAGGAATAGCCTAGGGTACTATCATTATCTTCAGGAGAACCATTTGTAGATCTTCAGTAGGTAGCACTAATTTAATTTCTTTGCTACAGAAAAAGTAGCTGATTTTCTAGATCAATATTTGATTGAATATGTTTGAAATGTCAGCAGATAAAGGCCCCTTTTTCTGGCCCAAAGAGTTTTTGAACCACAGAGGTATACTGTTCTAGCTCCCCTGGGATCTGACTGCAAGGAGGTCTCAAAGATCTGTTAGAAACCTTCCTGCTGTTCCTTGTGTTCTTCCAGCAAGACTTTCTAAAGGTTGAGATGAGAAGAAAGAAGATCAAGAACCAAAATGTCTTTATATCCATTTTTTAATCTTTCCCGGTGCTTCTCTTAACTAAAAATAATCGTTTATAACACCAGTTTACAAAAAAACTCCTGTAATAGGATCATGTGAAAGGAAGAAAAAAAAATAGTGAGGGCCAGTTCTTCAGATTTGCTTTAAGAAGATGCTCCAACAACTTTTGCAAGTCATTGACATTTGAAGGGCTTTTTCTCTTTCATGACACTAATTAAAGCAGAATATCAATGTATCATCTTCTTGAAAGTGATCTATTAAAGAGATATGCTCAAGGCTGAAAAACCAGGGCAATGGACATATGTTTTAGAACTTCAGAAGAAAAAGTTGCCCACTTATGTTAGATAACTACAGAAAAGCATAAAAGTGAAAAGATATTCTTAAACAATAAGAGATGCTGTTGAAAAGATGGCATGATGTGAGACCCTGCATCAATATATCCCATATAAATTCATGCCAAATACATGCACACACAGACATCCCCCTCCCTCAGCCCCATACAGAACAGTGCTCGTCTTCATGCTGTTCAAATGGAGAGGTTTCTTTAAATCTTCAGGACCTAGAGGTACATTTCTCAGAATGAGACAATGAAATATTGTGGATGGAAACTTCTTGTAAAATTGAGATAAGAAATGCACCTAAAGAACAAACCATATTGCCTATCTTGACTACATGTACAGCTTGATGTTACATGATTAACAGTATATATACTTCTACACAATAAGATCCATTCATCTTAACATTGAAAACTAATTTAAATAAGAAAATTGATGGTGATTTGCTTCATAATATCTTACTTAGAGCTTTGATTTTAAAGTAAGTATGTTTAAATTGCTAATTACGTGCACGCTTTTTCAATATAAAAATTAGAAAGAAAACTGTATCAAAGATAGTGAAAGCATGTGGTACCATATCAGTTCTGATGATAGCATTTCTTACTCATCTGCTGCAATGTGTAATATCAGTTTTCTGCTATCTTTATAAATATTATGTTATTTGCAGAGATCCAAAGTCCCCTGCTTTAAAAATTCCTTTTCAATTAGCCAGTATTTGAGCAACATAATATCTTACTTTAATTTATTTCACTGCGAAGTAAAACATATGCCTATAAGCCAAAAATGCATAAGATACACCAGTAGCTGTTTTGTATGTCATTTCAGTGACCCTGGGAAAGACTTTCAGTCTTTTCGTTTCTTTTAGAAACAGCAAATACGCACCAACATTTCTGTTAATCTCTTGGGAAATACAGAAAAAAAAAATCACTAGCGCTCTCGTATCTACCACATAATTTAGAAAGATGCTCTAGTAACTCCAATGGCTTATATGTAAATAGAATGTTGGTTGCTCATTACTTCATTGAAAAAAAAATTAGCAGCTTTGCCACCCACTATTTCTGCATCATACCTAAATGACTAGATTATATCAAAAACACCTCATCCAGTTGCTGTACCAGGTTCTGCTAACCGAAATCATAAGCCTCCAGCAGCGAAGTCAGATACCCAATAGCCTCTGCATGGATCAAAGTAAGCCAAACAAAATCTATGTTTTGTACCTGCTTCCAATACATTTGGGAAGCACTGTTAATGAAAAATGAGGTTGATGTACCTATTGCACACTTTTGGATTATTGTTGACTACCATCAATCTGAAACCTAATGAAACAGAGACCACCTACAGTGGAGGGATATTGTGTCCATCTGACAAACTGCATCCAATTTACTAACTGATAGGATGGCATAAGCTGCCACTGGTCATATGATTTTCAGCTTCTGATTGGTCATACATTAAGCATTAGTAAGGGGGCAATGCCATTTCCACTATCATTCTCTGGCAAGAGTAAAAGTATTACATAGTACACTATAATTCTGTGATAATGATAGCATGCAATGTGCTGTTTTCTCCCCGCCATGGACACAAAAATTGTAGGAGACTTGGCTTCTCCAGACTGTCTTTATGGAATTAACAAAGAAATACACTTGCCGTGACATATATTGAACCTTTCCCGTGCATTTCTGGGTAACTTTATGGGCACGTGTTATGTATCTCACAACCAAACTCCACAGGAAGAGATAAAATAATGCACACATCACACAATGGGTATAAACAATAGGCAACCTAGGCTTCAACCTGCACAGTACAAAGAGGTCTTTTTCAAAGAAAAATGCTGACTCTCTAAATGGAAGACACTTTTGTTTCTGCACCTGTTTTTCTCAGTATCTTGTTAGGCTACTCCTACTTCTACTAAATGTCATACTAATAGGGAGAAGCAAAACAGGGAGAAATTATGACGGATATTAGCTGATCCTCTTGTTACTGCTAGATGTGATTATTGCTTTTTCCTGCTTAGGCTCCCTCAGCATACTCCTAACAGAGAGCAGCTTATTAAAAAGCTCTGCTGTTTAAGTTTTACTAGCATAATAACCAGTTCTCTCTTTATGGTTGTTCTGTAGTCGATTCACTGGCCACCTGTCATTTTGTGAAATAAATGTTCGGTTTTCCTAATGACTATTAAGGTTTTTCACAGATTTTTCTCCCATTATATCTCTCTGAACTTGTCCAGTGCTGTGTTTATGCTTGTGATTTATGCTTAGCAGGTGTTTGTTTGCTATGGGTTTCTAAATGTTGGCTTCCTACTGTAAGAAAGGCATGGGAAGGTGGGAATGAGTTTATTGTATTCTGTATATCGTTCCATGACTACAAAATGGATTTCCAGCTGACACTCTATGTGTTGCTATGCATTAAGCCACAAAACCCTGTCTATATCAGCAATATACCAACTAATGCAAGGGAATTCACAGTTAAGACTGAAGCTCCATTATTAACTCACTATGTTGTGCCTAGGTATTGCTGTACATATTGTTTTGATATATATCAAGAACACTGCAATAGGTAAACAAAAGCAGGTGAGCTCACAATACAACTTGTCTTCACTATAAGATTCTGTGCCCTGACCTTTTATATTCCCTGAATTTTATCTTTTGCTATTTCAGTTATTCAACTTTAAAATGATTGTTGAGGCTATGTGATCCAATAAAAAATAACCTTAGAGATGTCCTGTGTAAATAGGTAAAATTTTTAGCTAACTTCTTTTGAAAGACATTATTCACATAATAGGATCTAGAGCTAAAAACCACTGCAATTAGCTAGATTAGAGCAACCTAATTTTAAAACGCATGTTACTTACCTGAGGAACTGCAAAAGCTCCTGTCAGGGCCTTTACGGTGTTTGTTATAAATACTTTTTGCCCCTAATTCTCAGATATTATTCACTTTAGAGAGGATAACTACTGCTATGAAGTTGTGGATTGTTACACGTTACTAACAGCATTGAGATAGCTTTCAACACTGTAGCTATACAAATGGTGGAATATTGTAGAAATCATACTTTGCCTTAGTCTGCAAAAGCTTCTGAGGCTGCTTCTGTCACCTGCAGGATCATTATCCAAAGCCTCCCGAGTCAGCAGAAAAAAAAATTTATTGCCTTCAGTGGGCTTTGGATGAGTCTACATGCTAATATACCTTTCGAAGATGGGGTTTATACACACACAGCTCCTCTTTTTCCCCAAAGACAGATCCTGCTTAGCCTGTAAGTCATAATTTACTTACGTCCTCGAGGGGCTCCATTGCATTTTGGTCACCTTTTTTTCCCCAACTTAGGCCTTCTTTTTCCAGTGTTGCTGACTGAGCATGATTTGGGACTGCCTTTTATTATTACATTCTCATCTTGTCACTAATGTTACCCAAGTAGTCACTGGCATGATCTGTAGTTGACTCTTACAGTTTTATAAAGTTTTGACTTTTTTCCTGGTGACACATAATAGCACTGGTATTCCATAAAAGGGAAAGAAGATACAGCTCAGTTTTCTGGAAAGAAGATGAACCAAACTAATACAAAATACTGCAAAAACCTGCAACTGGCTATCGCGCTTAGTACTGTGGGCTGGCTTTGATTCACCTCAACATGGTTATAGAAGCATTTCACTTGAAATTAGAGCCTATTATAAAGAATGAAATCCTAACAACAAAACCACTACACTTCATGGTGTTTGTAGGATTCTACCTGAAATTTACATTTAAACTAAAATAACCTTGTATCTATCCTTTGCAGGAATTTAGTTACTGCTCTTTATTCTTCAGCCATTCAGTGTCTTTGGGAAATTGCAATGCATACAATTTTATTTATCATATAACTTTCCTTCATATCATTGAGATATACACTAGAGCTAAGATTGGCTGTCATTTGCCAACAAAAGGTTGTTATTTTTGTTGTTAAGTGTCTGCATACTGTTTTGACAATAAGTCTTCTGTTTCCTTGTTTCATCTGCTTAAACTTCATAGCACATACTAGATAATTTAGAAGATCTTCTAAAGACTGCTGCTTATCAATATCTGTTAGCTCCATTTTGTAACTCTCATTTGAGGAAGGTGTCATTTGATTTATTTCTTTATTTGGGTTTTTACTCCTCTATAATAAGAGTACCCAGTCAATGCTCTGGGTCTACTGACAACCTTCTAAAAATATGCACATAAATAAATAAAATTTCCAATTGTGACAAGCTCCATCAGAGAGTCCAGCAACAAAATAGATACAACAAAAATAACTTGCCCCTTCAAAGTGACTTATAGTTCCAATGACCTCACTGGAACAGAAGCTGTGTATCATTATCATAGTAGCATAATTATATCACCAATCCTTTCTACTTATATTCATACGGGATAGGGAGAAAGAATGGGCTGAAGATGAGAAAACATGATTTTATAAATTGTGGGAAAGCACCTTGCAACAATTCTAAGAGAGATACTTCTAATATCATTAAGAAAATTTAAGAGACAGGAATCTGGATATAAAAGATCCTGATTACATCACTTAATCATTAGTCTTAATCTGGCCCATCGATTTCTGTGGATTTTTCCATAATTTTATTGGTTTAAAAAGAACACAGCCAAGCTTATAATAGGCCTAGTTAGCATTGTAAGAATGCTAATACGAACTTCCTGCCAAACAGAATCATATATACACGTGTGTTTTTGCAAAATCTGAATTCTGGTATTGTACCACAGTAGAATCCTATTTTTTCTCATAAAATCTGCAACAATGCTGTATAGCTCTTGAGAGAGAAACTTTTTCCTATAGTGTTTAAATCACCTTCCTTTTAAAATGCTGCTAAGTGTGAAATTAGTGTTGTCCCTCAAAGTGCATAAGAATAATTGTCAGTAATTGAACACAGTTTGGGAGCTAATTATATAAAAATTGATATTAAAATAATATTACAGGATTGATTGAGTTTTGCAGTTCATATTTAGTTTTCAAATTACCAGAGTTGAAAGGCTGTGGTAAGAAACAATAAAAATCCATTCAAAGGTGCTAAAGCAAATTAAGGTTTACTAGTCCTTTGAAAGACAAATGATCCAAGTGAGGTGATGTAGGGAGGACAGTAAAAATGTTCTTGACATTTACCATAGACTTAAATTATCAGGTGTTCTAGGATGTCATATGTTGAACACATTTCATTTTTCCACTGAATTTCTGTTTAAATGGTTGGGATTTCTGTTTAGGTTTGTCTTTAAAAAGTGGAAAACTCATAATGGAAGAATGGAATGCCTTCTTTAGGCGTACCAACTCCAGAATTTTGTTGAGGATCCATTAGCGCGAGTACACGCTGGGATGTGAGAGGAGCATAGCCTGTCATGACCTTGATCTATGCTTTTGAATGGGAGCAGAAAATTAGTTTTGGTGAGAATTTTTAACCACCATTTGTTCTAATTATATAGCGTCAGAAATAAATGGGATCTTGACAAAAGTAGAGCAAATGAACTTACCACTGTTCCTCATGCTGGAAAGAATTTTGCAACCCCAGAAGCAGTTGAAGCACTCCCAAATTTTCCTGGAAGAACAACTGTAAAAAAATAAGACAGAAGGGAGAGAAATCATGTACACTGTTGCATGTCATAGGCCCAGAGGGTTTCAAGACCTGTATAGAAATAGCTGGAAATGGCTGAACAACTGAAAAAAAAAAAAAGTCAAATAAACAATGATCTACCCAGAAAAGTTATTGGTACAGAAGCATTTCCTTTTTCAACTAGTAGCATGGAAAGACGGCTAAGCAGTATTTTGAACATGCAGGTGACAGTGCTGAATATTTTAGTTGTGAATGGCCTGCTTATGCAACATTCAAAAGACTGGACCAAGTCAATTTAATTCAGGGTTTTTTTTATTTGAAGATTATAAGTATTGTGAGGAAGATGATATCCTTTTCAGATTTGTTTATTTCCCTATAAAAATGTTATTCCCTCTTTATCAAAAAAATCTAGAAAAGGTTTGTAAGAATGATTGCTGATATTTTTCTCTTAATTAAAAATGGTAACTCTAGGAAAAAAAAAGTATTAAAATAACATTTTAAATAAATAGAGGGTAGCTAAGTATAAAATAAACATACTTGTAAAATATTTTTACAAATCTGATAAATTTCAGATTGGAATTGTTTGGAGGCTGAATATTTTGCTATAGATAATTATCATTTTACAGGATTATTGTATCAAGTAATTTGGATGTTACAAATATTTACATTGATAACAAAAATATTTCTAAATGAAATAGTAAGTTTTGGAAAAATAACTGAAATGTATCTGAGTAAAAAAAAAAATCCATTTCTCTTAATAAAGACAAAGCTCAAGGCTAAACAATTAAAAAAAAAATCCAAAGAAAAGAAAAGTAATCACACCAGGATGAAGAGATAGGAGGAAAGACTGCATAATACTTGCAACCTCTAAATGATTATAAATAAGAAATCAGCCTCTGATGAATCATAAGATTATCATTAAAGGCATTGCTTTAAGGAAAAAACCTTTTTCTTCTATTTTACTGTTACTATAGAGAACACAGAATTTGTGCTTCCAAGGCCCTGCTGAAAGCCACAATGTCATCGACTTAAGCTTCTCTCAGCAGTCAGGCCTTTTAAAAAATAGTTATGGTATCTAGAGTCACATCTCTAAAATTCACAACTTTGGCTTGATACTAGGCATACTATGAGAGCATTCATTCTGCAAAATTGTTTTATGTCCAGCAAAAATTTAATATTTGCAAAACCAAATTACATGCCTGTGCATACACTCAGAGAGCAAAGTTTAGTCACAAAGAAACTGAGGCAATTATTCTGTTTCTATACAAACATTCAAAACCAGACCCCTTCAATAATAGTTTGTGATGCTAGAAATAAGGGCAACATGCAGTAGTTTTTTAAGTTGTGTGAAATGTAATAGTAGTAAACATATGCAGGAAAACTAACCACCAGCCAATGCTCAAATAGTACAGTACTAAGTACGATTCATTAGCAAGCAATTAAAATGTTCAGGAGATGAAGCCAAACTGTTCTTTCTACAGAGGAGATGCCACTGGCTAAAGTTATAAGCAGTGGAAGAGGAAGCATGCTTAGATATAACGGCCAAGTGCAAGTGCATATGACAAAACAAATTTGTCTACTGAAATGGATGTACAAACTAGAGTTAATGAATCTGATGAAGTTTTAATGGATTGGGATGCATTAAATCTATAACATATCACACTGCTATAGGCCCCAATGTGCTTTCTGAAGTAGATGTGCCATATAAAACCCAATTAACTCTCAGAGACAGAATACAAACTGAACTTCACCAGATGGCTTAATCATTTGGAGTTAATTCAGACACTACCGAGCGGGCTAATAGTATGGTCACTGTACTAAAACAACAAAAAAAGTTATGAGAACTTTAGAGACAAGACAGAAATGAATAAAGCAATCAACCTAAAGCAGTTCCCCACAAGAGTAGGTGAAGAGGTCACATCTAGACTAGATGTGACTAGACATCAAAAATGCAAGAGAGCTTTTAGCTTGGGTTGTCAGCCAAGGAGCCTGGCAAGTCTAACTCTATAAAGATTTTCTTCCTTCAACTCTTTTCAGAAGAGGTTTTCAAGAATGAATATGTTTCACAATTCCATAGGCACCTGATTTTCAGGAGTATTTTGTCTCAGGTTTTGAAGAGCGTAACCAGAATGGAAGCAAGTGATTACTTGCTGGGAAGTGAAGATCAGCTTCCAAATCAGGATGTCTAATTTATATAAAGGAGAAAGAACATTAGACTGAACAGAAACACACTTCTTGTTTGGCCCGGAAGAATTCGGTTATGTAGAAGAAAATAGCGACAAAGAGCCAGGCTTGACCCTGTAAATATGGATTTAAGTGTATGAATGGAATATTCCAGAACAAGGAGGTCTTGCATACATTCGAGGATTTGTTCCCATACTTGAACATATTAATCCATAACTTCTTATGGTTAAGCACTTCCTTCAAACAATACATAATGACAGTAGGCTGAATGGCAGAAGAAAAGCCTCTGGAATACAGAAGACATTATTCCACAAGTACTGGAATATTCTGAGATTAAGCAAGGTCCGTAATCTCAACTGTGTTATGGACTATTTTAACCTTTACTGACATGTACTTCTAACCCTATAACAGAATGCTAACATTTCTTTTATGCTAACATTAGACATAACAACTAAGAAATGTGGATTATTTAAAAATAAAAAACCCCATATATAAATGATTGTTTTCATAAACCCCACTGTCCTTGCTGAAGCCTTATTTTCTACTAATACCTCTCATTTGAAAGATAGGTAAATTATTTTACATTTTCTATCGCCATTACTGCCATTTTAAAACATGCTTAATTGAAATTTGAATATTACATAGCAAGCAGGAATCTTCATTGCTGTGAATGTTGCCTTCTCTTTAGGCGTCTTAGAAATATGAGTCCAAGGTCAATACAAAAACAGATTTTCCTTAAAAACAATCCCTCCTTACAAGCAGCTCACCCATATTACTGAGTGGTACAACATAACCATAACATTACCCAGTTTTACCAGAAAAATCTTTCAAGCTCCCAATGGTTTCAAGGCCATGTAGTTTGAAGAAGGAAACTTCAAAGATCAGCCTCAAACCCTGGTCCTTCTATATGACTGCAATCTTAGCACAGCCCCTCCCTATTTTCTTTGTGATCTTTCATGATTTAATTAGAAACATCTTTAAAAGGCACTTTTTTCTTTTTTACTATAGTAGTATAACATCTGCTTTTTCAGCAGCGTACTATTTAATCACATTGGGTTATAAAGTGAAATTCTTAGCACTTAGTGTAATATCTTGTAGAACCCGTGCATTTGGTCTTTTAGTGTCCCTGACTCATCATCTTAAATTCTTTCATCAACATTTTAATAGCCACTCTTAAAAATGTAATTTGATGGATAATTCTCTAAACCTGTTTCAGTTTTGTTATTTCCTTAAAAAGTTGTGTCTCTGCACATGTTTTCTTTCTGTGACTACTGCACCTGCAGCTAATTTCAAGCATTCAAACATACAGACTTAAAACTCAAGTTGAGAGAGCTGTGCTAGATTGTGTTATGCAATCTACATTCTGATTCCCAGGTAAGAAAATTTTGTCAGTGTGAAGAATTGACTTTTAGCTTTAATTGAAACATGTTTATTTATTATATATTTAATGTATGGTATGCAGTGCAGTTTGAGTTTAGATGCCTAAATTCTGTTTTAACCCTGTGTTCAGTCCCCATGTGCTTGCTATCTACAGTCCTCTGTTCCAGTGTAATTTAGATAGTGACTCTGACAATCAACTATCCGCAGCTATTTTGCAGCAGACTGACTAGACAGAGAATCATTCACTTACTTAACTTCTTTCTTGTTAATTTGACAAAAATAAAACTCCATACAGTAAAGTGAGATATCTATAAATTTCAGGGAATTTTGGATCAGTTTCCCTGAGGATAGCACTTACTTAAAACCATAGCTGATCTGGACAGCTCTGAGATAGGTATCTATGTTAAATGTTTACTTAAATATTTTTCTGAATGACTCTTCTTTCTTGAACATTGGGGGTGAATAGTCATACCTATTTCAATTGGACTATCTAACATAAGTAAGTTACTTATTAGACTGTCTGTTCCTTTCTTCTCTAGCAATTCACAAATAAACGCCCAACAGAGAGTTCCACTACCATATTTTTCCTTTGCCATATTTCTGCTAGTCTTTAAAGTACTAGGAAACAAGGAAATTCAAACTACCCCATGGACTGTCTGAAAAATGCCAATAAGGGAGGTGGAAAGGGAAGACAAACTAGAACTGGCACTGAATTATTGGCATGATCCAACATAACTAAACTGCACAAAGTTAACAAAAAACCCCACAAACCTCCAAAAAAACCCCAACCAACCATAAACCTTTAGGGTGTCTGCCATTGTTGAGGAAATCTGACAGGTAAATAACTTGGAAAAAAACAGAGGAAAGAAGGTGTAGACGCTAAATATCTGGCGGGGAGTCTTCACCTAAAACTTGAAAACATACTTTAAGTTCTGGTTTGAAAAGAGACTATGCAGTACTGAGGCTTGCTTATTCAATAGCTGTGTGCACTATGGAAGTCATACGTGCCTACCTGGGTTTTTAAACCACACTGTGCAAAGTGCACAAAAATGACACAGTATTCTCTTCCTATGTGTTTAAAGAAACCAACAACCTGTATACAAATTTCTACTACATATTTAATGACACACCCAGAAAGCTGCTATGTTTCTATAGGAACAAGGGAATGTACTGAAAAAAACCCAAAATCTAAATTTTGTCTAGATATTTGACTCACTAAACTGTATTAGCTGTTGCAGATATATGGGCTCCTCTGGGGAGTAATACAAAGCAAAAGCTTCATTTTAAGTGCTTTGAATTGTTTTGGAATGGTTGAATATACAGAAACGGCTTGACAGTGCTAAAGTCAGCATATGTGCACACCCACTAAAGAATACGATGGAAGCACTCAAACTCCAGGCCAGTATCTCTATTCTCAATCTGGATATTGAAAGTAACCAGTCTGCAGAAACTTGGCCTTTGCAGATTCTGCATAGTGTACCTCCCGTTTAGAGAATTCCACCAAACCTTGTAAACTGAAACCCATAAAAATTCTTAATATTTCTACAGCATGCACACAGAAAGAAAGTTAACCTTATCGGTTACTTTGGATAAACAAAATCTCTTTTGTATTTCTGTATGTATATATTATACCAGGTGACCAGTCCGTATTTCCAGGCAGTGTTGCTAAAGTCTTCATGCCTCGATATGCCCACCTCTTGCTTTCTTAAGCAAAATCCTTAAAGCACTTCAGTCCTTGAAGCATCATTGGACTGAATATACACTTTTGACCCACAGGTGATAATTATGAAGCCTTGTTTCAAAGGTGGAAGGACTCTGTATTGCAACTTGCATTACTAGTTAATTCTTAAAAAGTAATAATCGGAGCTATTGTCTGAACTTGATTTTATTACACGTGAGCAAATCTGGAATAAAGCTACTGCAGTCAGGTTAAAGTCAATGAACTATATCAGATTTGTACTGGCTCAACTGAGATCATAAATTGGTCCTGTAATTGGACCTTTAGTTTTAAATATAACACTTGCAATTGGCTGTTCTGCCCAGGGAACAGACAGAGTTCTGAATCTATTAGAATTACTTGGGACAGGGTGACTACATGATGAACACCTAATTCTGTAAAAGAGCTAAGTAAAACTAGAAATAGGGAGGTGCTGAATTTGAATAAGATTATCCTTAAACTTGCATCTGCATTAGTAGTGTTTGTAGATCAGGAGGAGTCTCAACTTCAAGCAAAATAGGTGGTGATGAGGGTGTGATGTCCATGTCACACTTTTTTTTATTTTTAATTTTAAAAAAGCTGTAGTTCAGTTCAACTGACTGAATGCCCATTTGCAGCTGGAGTACATTAGATGCACTACAGCATTTTCCACTTCAGTTTAATCCAAAAGGAATTCAGCTCCTGTGCTTCAATACCACATCATGATATGAATCAAAGCACAGAACATCGGGACAGAGATTCACTTCAAAAGTGGAACGCTGATCTGAACTAAAATGACACTAAAAAGATAACTACTCCCAGGTACAGAAAGGTATTTGTAGGCTTCGCTGAATATTGTTTATACACTCAAAAAGGCCCTGAGTGAATCCTATCTGCATCCTTTCCTGAAGTAGGAAGACAAGGCAAGAAGGCCTGTGAGAGAATTGCTTTTTAAACAATGAGGTAAAATGATCTTGTCAAGATCAAACTATGCTTGCTGTTTTTTAGCCAGCTAGAACTAATTGTGTAATATAAGAATGGTATATAACACATCTCTTAGGACCGAATTGTTCCTAAAAGAAACTATTTGGAGAGGAACAAGGACTTACTGAGACAACATTAACTCCTCTGCTGACCTTTAAGAGAAAATATCAATTGCAGTGTATATACTTATAGCCCAAACCAGCTAACCTGGCTAGGTTAAGGGCTAAAATACAGGCTTGCTCACTTTAATATAACATCTTCCATTTTCAGTGCAGATGAAAGCCCTAATGCATTAATAGTTCCTTTATGTCCTTTCTGCAGCTGACCCTTATGGGCCAACAAGGTGTCTTACAAGTCAACTTGCAGAAGAATCCCATGTTACATGACAACAGGTCATGTTCAGGGGAAGGCAGAAACTGTGAGGAATCCGCTATACAGATAAGGCTTGATAGCAAGGATGCTCACACAGTGACTAGACTGCCTTTCTTGTGTACCTGCAGCAGCCATCTCAGCTTTGCATTTCTGCTTCCGGAGCTTTTCTGGAAAAGGCAACATAATCTGCTTCAACTGCCTTCATCGAATATTTAAATCAATCTGGATGGCTCATCTAGAAGCAGGAGGATCTACTGTGTTCCCTCACTCAGACTGACCAGCTGAAGAAGCACTTTTTGGCACAGAAGGGACAGTCAGGTCAACAGCATCTTCAGCCAGTACAGCTATTCATGAAAGGAGTATCTGTCCATGGCCTGACATTGGGGTACAAATCAGCAAGTTAACTGCACGCTGCAGACACAGCCTAAATGTAATTACTTCTTTTGTTTAAGAATAAACTGACTCTAACCACTTCTTGGGCATGTGGTTCTTTTGAGACAAAAAGGCAAATAACTCAGTTACATTTAGAAAAATGGCTCTAATGAACAGGAAAATGGCATTTAATCTTTTGGTGCATCCTGCATTTTATGAGTAAATTCCGTGGGAAACTGTGTAAATGGAACGTAATTATTTTTAAAATAGAATCCTTTGTTATTAGCTACATAACTGTCATGTGTACATAAAGCACCCTGCTGTACAGACAAAAGACTGGAAAAGTTTCCTGGAGAGTTTCTGCTATTGAAAGAATAAAAATTGAAGCAGTGGGGTGAACTTTGGGTTCACAGACTCAAATAGTGAATGTTAAACCTGGCTGAGAGAAAATCACTTTATTCTGATAACCGGATTACTTAGAACAAAAATAGAGGAAAATTAAGAACTGAAGAGCAGAAAATTAAGGTGGAATGCAATTTAAAGAGTAAGTAGATGATGTAGGCTTTCATTTTCATCCCCCCCAGTGTCCAGCTAATTAAAATTACAATCAAAATGAAAGTCTAAACTTGTAAATATCTTTAGCTAATGATTTTGTCTTTTTAATCATCTTCACATTCAAAGACTTTATTTTATTCATTTAGAGCTTTACAATAAAATGAAATTGTTTTTCTCTAGTAAAATCCTTTTAATTTTCGTTATCTGTTTCTTTTTACATCATACATTATGTATTTTTCTTTTTTCTAATTTCTACACAATATTACTACTTTTATAGTCCGTGCTCCTCTTATGCATTTACTTAAAACTATTATGAAGTTAAATGAAATAAAGTGCTATAATGTAAACTTTTTGCTTAGCATAAAATCACTAAAGTTGCATCTACTGGCTTGAAAACTAATCTAGACAAACACTGGCTTTCTTCATAAGGTGCACATGCAGATGCAATGAATTTTTAAGCCACTGATCACATACAGCTTTAAATTTAGACAGAACACTAAGTATTCATCTTCTTTGTTTCTAAGACAAAGAATGGATTTGCCCCAATTTATTGACTGTTATCCATGAATAATGGCTGTTTTTTCAGTGAGTTTTGAGGCAACTCTTAAATGGTTCAGGAGTCAAAAGTAATTAAAGACATTCTTAATGTACTGGGCAGCAATGACTCACCTTTCTGACCTAAAAATCAGTGTTTGCTGTTGGTATACTTTGCACTTCGCAACAATCGGGGAACATGGAGTAATCTTACCATTTAAAAATACATACAAACTTAGATCCTTTTTATTTTACATGCTTATGTCACTACAAAATTTGTAAAGGTACATATTTAGTTTTGCTTCAAAATTTGTTTTTATTATGTAAGTCTTCTAAACTGTGGGTGAGCAAAACCTTGAAAATATAGGAAAAATGATGCTTGGTGAGATGACTCTGTCTTAATGACCTCCCTCATTTGGCATAATTTTATTTTACTTTGTTAGACAATATTGATTTACAATGGACACTAAGGTTGGAACTTAGCCAGTCATAACAATATACTTTAACACCATACAAATACAACATTTACTTAGTAACCTAGTTCATTTTGACCTCCGTATTACTTTCACGATCAAGCTACACTGTGAAATCTGAGGATTTTGAACTGGATCCTGGGAGTCAGACTGTGGATTCTGTGCTATGCTTGACAGACAGTTTTGTATTCCTGCAGTATTTAGAAAATCCCACAAAAAGGCAGTGCCAACATCCAAGTGAAATACCATAGGCTCAAAATATTCAGATTCAGTGGCTTGATGATTCAATGTGAACACATCTAGAGGTGATAAGCCTTTAACTTAACAGAAAGACAATTTTCAAGTTTCACATCTGTAATGACTGTCATGGATGCTAGCAGTCACGTGCATACAGGGGATCCAATTCACAAGCAAACACAGACCATAGGTGCATTTGCAACTTCTAAGTTTTCAGCCTACCTGTGAAGATTTATACTGCCAATCATTATTCTAGTATTTCAATTTTTTCAAGGTAAAAACCTATTAGCAACACAACAGATCCTCAAAGCTATCATGAACTGTCTGACAAATGGTTTGGAGCTTATAAAACCTCTAGCTGGAACAAGACAATATTTTTCTTTGTTATCTTCAGTTTGGTTTTCTTAGACATTAACAGGAAGGAGGATGTTAGCATTATACTCTATCTTGCAAGATAATGACCAGGTTTATATTTATATTGGCATACATATACACATCTCCACGGAAATATTCTCATTTTACACTGGTAAAAGCAAGGACAGATTTTGGCCCAGCATCTTTTGGAATCTCTAATCATACATTCTCTGGTTCTAAAAGGCAACTTTCATCTGGCTGCTTGGAAGATCTCCAAGAGTTTGTGCTCTGCAAGGTTTGAAAGGGATTAACTGCATACTCTTGTGCCTTTAGAATCAATACAACATATGGATTGGCCTCACCTCCTTGAGCTGCCACTGACTGCAAAGGGAGTATTTGTACAATTCAGGAAGATGTAACTGGGCTTAAAGCCTCTGTGTTTTTTATGTGCAGAAGTTAATTTATCTGAATGCATTAATGTTCACACCTCAGTCATTTCACTGCATCATCTGCCAAAGAGTGCCAAAATTTTGCCTATACATACAAAGATGAACGTGAGGTTTGAAAGCCCTCTCGACCTAAGACACTTTAAAATATCCCATGCTTACTTAATCATTTTATACTGTTAATAGATCAATCGGTTCTCTTGGTGTTGGTACCAGCATATTTTTTCTAGTATTAATGTTCTTAAATACAGAAGAACAATTGCATTCAAAATTGTTAGAACAGACACATTTGCTGCTTCAGACACTTTTGTTAACAGCTGCAATGCTTTGTACTGAGGTATTATAATAGAGATGTTCAGTCTCCATCTGAGTTTGTGAACTGCTAATGATGCATAATGATTCTAAAATAGCCAGAAATAAAAGTATAGTGCAAGACAACTCTATAGAAATCACTATAAATATTTTGTAGCAAAAATTCCTTGGGTAAAATAAAGGAAGGGGTATATATGAAAACTGTGCCAGCAACAGGCTGTGGACTGGGAGGATTGTGGCAGAAGGGGAAGAGTGGTAGTTCTCACCTGCATGTTTTTCCAGCATTGGATCTAACATCTCGCTGTTTCACAAGAGGGTGGTGTGGCTTCTGGATAAGCCCTCCAGATGCTTTCTTTATGTTAGCTCTAGTGCTCATGTCACAGCTTCAGCAAACCAGGCCAGCCTAAAAGTAATCAGTCAAAAAAGCAGTTAGGTTTTGGTCAGTGAACGAACCTTCCCAGTGTACAAGGGGATCAATGGGGAGCTACAGTTGGCATAAGTAAGGAAAAGGGGCTGCAGGGCCAGGAAGTGAACGGAAGAGCATGACTGTCCTTCAGAACAACAGTGAGCCATTCAGTGGGAGCAGTAGTACAATAAAACCTCTTTCAGACAACAACCATGGCCTGCTGGTTTAGTCACAGAAAACTCCACCTAGTCTCAATGGCTGTTAGTGTGTCTGAGCTGTGCTTTCAAGCGGTGGAAAATAGAAGCTCAAGAGAGGGAAACTCCTTAATTAGCTGAGGGCAATGATTAAGTATTATTTTTTGCCTAGGACCTCAGATAAGCTTCACTGGTTTTCACTGTATACACCTTTGGTATAAAGAAAGTACAACTGCATATTATTCAAAGTATTCTTTTGTTGTATTTAATTATGAGTCCTTTCATATGCTTTTACATTTAAGAATTGGTTAGGGCTGGAATTCTTAAACTGTGGTCTATGGTGCATTTTGTAGAGGTCTGTGAAGTTGCTCTGTGGTTTTAGGTTGGATTAAAAGGCACCTAAATATACTGAATATTTTTCTAGTGTGGCTGTTCCTCGCAAACATCTTCTGCCTTTGTGATCACTAGATAGATGAGGAATCACCTCAGAAGAGAGGTGCTCTCTGAAATAGAGATGTTCTGTGTAAAAAAATAATCTAAACTATGAAAGTTTAAAAACACTTGATCGATGGTTTTGCACTTAGTAACATTGACCTTCAGTGGCTTGAAATACTATTGTAATTTTTCAATTTGCTATTATAAAATCCAGATTTCATAAACATATTATTATCTTTCCATTATGATTACTTATTCCCTCTAAGGTCTACAATGCTTTTCTACAACATCTAAATGGAAATGGGATTAGGATGAGATTCTGTCACTCAGGGGATTTGTGCAAAAAGGTGGGTATATGCACAGAAAAGGTCATTTCTTAGGGGCGAGATGAATAAAATGACACTGAGTTATGATGAAGGACAGCAATAACAGTATTAGCAATTCTGCATGTTTTTAAATTGATTGTTTTATGTTGGAGATACTAATGTTGGAGAACAATGCACTGTTATTTTCTTGCCTTTCATAATATCCTTAAATAAATAAAAAAATCAAGCTCCTAAGAAATCTGCATTATTTCAATGAATTATTTTTTTAAGGTTCCTAAGCAGTTTCATGTGAATTCTGTCTTCTGTGAATGTACTTGCTGTCTGACTGTTCGTGGGATAATTTTACTAACAAAATCTAGCCTATTAGATATTCAGAAATTGTCACTTACAAGTGTTTGGTCTGCAGACTGTTTGTTTTGGCACTCCAGTCGTGATTTTTTTGATTACTTAACTGGCTAAATGTGATATTTGAATGGACAAATAATTAATAACAAACTCTATTATGATTCATCTGGCATACAAAGATTGTAATTAAATTAGAAAAGGTGGCCTGTGGCTGAAAGATCAGATCAGGACTCCTTTGTCTTAAGAAGCATACCTGTCAAACCTCTTTTTTGCTTTTATTTTCTTATTTTCCTGTTTTAAAAATGCGGAAGTGTGTGTGCCAGATCAAAGAAACATGATGTTTCAAGTAATTGCATCTTTACATGAAGTTGAAGAGTGTGCAGTATATACAGTATAAGATAATGATTAATGTTCTCTGGGCCCCAGTACTAAAATATTTTATGGTTCTGATATCACAGTATTTTTACTTAGATACATTTCTTCATAACTACACTTGGCTGAAGTGACTTGACATTTGTTTTAATGTCATAGACTAAGAAAAACAGGGCCAAAAGAAGAAAAAAACCTGTCTTCAGTTTTGCATATGATGCAATTAAGAAATAATCCTGGTAAAATACAGAGATACCTCACAATTAAATAAGGTAATTTCTAGTGTAATGCATATTCAAACAGCTCAAGAGAAGAAATGTTTTGATACAAATGAAATAGATATTATGAAGGATGCAATTTACTATGAAGCATTGGATTAACTGCTCAAGGTGAGACACGCTGGGTAATGAAATGCACATGAACAGCTTTAGGGGAGCAAACTATGGGCATACTAGTTAAACATTGTGGTATTTAAAACCTGTTTGTACATGTATTTGGAAAATGTTTCTTGAATTGGTAACTGAGTCTCTCATTGTCCAAAGTTCTCAGTAGCAGAAAACTCTTGCAAAGAACTGAAATGATAGAACATGCCTTTCTGAGGTACACTGATAATTTGCCGGAAATCATCAGTAACATTTGCAAGGTGTTAAAAAAAAAAAAAAAGTTAGCCAACACTGAGTACATATTTTTATTAACACGTATTCCTGAAAATCTTACTATGATGAATTTCAATGTTAAATCTTGGGACTCTAACCTCTCTATTGACTCTTAGTGCATTATATGCCGCACACTTGGGCAAATCATCGGCAGAATTTGGATACCGGACAGAGGAGCTTTGGCAGCATACAAAAAGATCTCAACAGACTAACATCCAGCTCAAATGAGCAAACAAGGCTTCACGTTCATTCCTTCACATAGTAGTTATATTTCTAATAGCCACGACAATACAAAACTGCAAAGGGTTTGACCCCTTTTGACTCCTCTATTTCCATGCAAACCCCACCTACAGGTCTCCCAAGCTAGGGGAACAAGATCTAACTGCAGGTATAAACATTTTTGTTGTTTTCTTTGCATCTCTCAATTCTCCTCTTGTCCTGCAGGCACTGAGCTGCTGCCAGCAGAGACAGCAGTTCTCCGACTGCCATAAAAACTTGCAGAAAATACTTGCAGCCACTTCCCAGTTCCCTAGCCTGGACCAACTGAGCTCCTGCTAACTAATGCTGCCTTTTCTACATTTTGCTGAGCCTTCTGTACTCATTGCCACAGTGAGAAGCACTGGTTTAAAGATATGAGAGACTCCACATGAGTTGGCAGAAGTAACCTCCTCTGTTACAAGAGATGAGTAACTGGAAAAATTGACAAGATTTAGCCATTTTAGTCACTCACATCGTATCCAACAGTGGAGGCCTTATCAGCTGGCCTAGAAATACATGACCTTCTACAAACTTCAGTAATGTATTGTATGCCAATCCGGTTGCATTTGCATTTATTCTCAAGGGAAGCTGCCTCAGGGATTCTCCAGATTCAGTTGCTAGTTCTGCAACGCACCTCTTAGGTGGTGACTTTGGTAAGTCACCTATCCCTTTGTAAAACTGTTTTTTCTTTCTCAAACACATCTGTTTAGGCAGAAACACCCCCGTGCTGTGTTTTGCATGCTGCTCAGCCTTAGTGATATGCAAGGTCTTAAGGCCTCCTTGAACATACACACATAACCCCCAAAAGTTTTGTTTAAGTCTCTTTCCTCAGGCTTTCCCAAACGTAGTGACTGTCACGTACTGGGGGCAGCCCACCCAAAAAAGTGAGGAAGCTTTTTTATCCCAACACCTGCGTGAGAAAGCAGAAGAGCTTTTATCACTATAAATGTCTTTCGGCAGGGAAACACTGTATGATCCCTAGAACAGCAATACGTGAATCGAGCCAGGAGTAACCCCTTGCCTTGCCTTGCCTTGCCTTGCCTTGGGTGGCACTGCAACCTCCTTGGCACGGACAGGGCGCCTGTCCCCTCAGGACGCGCTAAAGCGTGAGGAAACCCCGGCGCCGAACGCCTCAGAACTCCAGAAGC
>NW_009648550.1:3081907-3158097 GCF_000708025.1 Charadrius vociferus | reverse complement strand
GGGGGGCGTAGCGGGACGCCTCAGCTTGCGGGGCCTGTTTCCCTGCCGCGTGCCGTGGGGAGGCGCCCACGTCGCGGTCCCGCGGGTACGCGCGGAACTGGGTTTCGTTTGGCGGCGCCGCCTCGCTGATGGCTTGTGGGGTGGATTTGTGCTGGCAAATGTGGTTCTTTGGCGGCAGATTTAATGCGCCTGTACTGTTGGCTGAGGGTAAAGCTTGAAGCAAATGACTAATTGTGGGTATTTTCCTATCAGTTACTGTGTGTGTGAGGTTTCAGCTGCATCGTCTCTCTGAGGATCTGGTAAATTGCAGGGAGAAGAACAGCACCTAAGGCAGGTTGAGAGTGAGTGCTCTGAAGGCAACAACTTTGCTGTCAGAGGCACTGTGCAGTGACGCCATGGCTCGTTAAAATGTCACACATGCGTACAGACCGCAGGCGCAGCTCTTAACAGGTGTATTTCCATTTAGAAATAGCATGGGATTTTTCTCCTACAAAAATAAGTAGAAGTCAAAAGATGTGGGCTGTGTCACACTTGCATTTTCAAAAATGTATTTTTGCAGTCAAAATTGAGGAAGGTTTTTGGTGACTCCCTTATTCAACTTTAACAAGACATTTGCGAGCATGTGTTTATGTTTACATCACTCAACTTTTGAAATAGTTAGAGTGTGTTAGAGCATGCCGGAGTTAATGGGAAGGTTAAGATGCGAGTGTGAGCGTCTGTCCTCAGGTGTGATTTTTGGATTAGGGCTGAGGCCATGATGTAGCAAAGCCTGAGGTTATGCACTTAATTTAAGTGTACAGTAAACGTCAGCTTTGGAGGAGTTTGGAAGCAACTGATGTGCCAATGGGCTAGATCCAGCTCTGAAACAGGTATCTTGTTTTCACTTGTGAGTGCCACAGAAACAGGGAGGTTGGAAGGACCTCTGGAGGTCCTCTAGCAGGGTCAGCTGGAGCAGGCTGCTCAGGACCATGTCCAGTTGGGTTTCAGTTATCTCTGAGCACAGGGACTGTGCAAGCTCTTGGGCAGCCTGTTCCAATGTTTGACCGCCATCGCTCTTTTTTTCATTGCATTTAGGTGAAAATTCCTGTGTCTCAGCTTGTACTGATTGTCTCTCATCCTCTCAGTGTGTGTCACTCAGTCTGGCTACACTTTCTTTAGTCTTCCTCCATCAGGTATTTGTATGTACTGGCAAGATTACCGCTGAGCCTTCTTTACTCCAGGCTAACTAGTCTCAGCCTCTTCAGTCTCTCCTCGTGTAAGAGATGCTTCAAGCTCTTAATTAACTTCATAGTTCTTCACTGGACAAACTCCAGTATGTTCATGCCTTTCTTGTACTGGGGACCCAGCACTCCAGGTGTGCCTCACCAGTGCTGACCAGAGAGGAAGGATCACCCCCTCAGCCTGTTGGAAATGCTCTGCCTAATCCAGCACACGAGGTGTTGGCCGCCTTTGCTGCAAGGGTGCATTGCTGGCTCAGGGTCAACTTCAAGTCCATGAGGACCGCCAGGTCCTTTTCTGCGGAGTTGCTCTCTAGCTGGTCAACCGTTAGCATGTGCTGGTATGTGGGGTGATTCCTCTCCCAGTGCAAGGCTTTGCACTTTCTTAAGTTCATGAGATTTATGTCAGCCCATTTCCTCAGCCTGTTGAGGTGCCTCTGAATGGTAGCACAGTCATGTGGTATATCAACCACTCCTCCCGATTTTGTATCCTCTGCCAATTTGCTGAGTGAGGGCGCATCCTGTCCTATCATCCAGGTCACTAATGAAGGTGAAATAGTGTCGGCCCCTGGTGTGCACCATTAGTCAGCAGCCTCCCACTGGACTGCTGACCACAACCCTTTGAGCGCAGCAGTTCTGCAAGTTTTCAGTCCACCTCACTGTCAGCTTATCTAGCTCATTCTTCTTCAGTTTTTCTGGGAAACAGTATTAAAAGCCTTTCTGAAATTGAGATAAAGCATCCACTGTATCAGTCACCTAATCACAGGAAGAAATCTGGTTTTGTTCTTAACTTTCTGCTGAAGAAATCTCAGAATTTGCAGACATAATTCAAAGTATGCAGAGCTGGAACAGAGTCTGGAATAAAAATTTTGAGATGAGTTAACTGCTCTCTTCACTTCAGGGAGGAGTTAAACCAACTCGCAAACCTTCTTTATTTCAGTTTTATTTTGATCATCCCACAAGAAGTAGGAGGATCACAAATAGGGACAATTACTGAAAATACAAGTAGGTGACATTTAGGAACTGCCCCTATGGATTACACTAACAGGATTACATTCATGTAATTGGGACTGGTTTTGTTTATGGTTTCTAAACCTTGCTGAAACGTGTTGTGGATCAGTGCCCAAGTTCCTTTGTAGTGTAGTACTTCTATGATAAGAGTCTGTTTTGACTTTTACTTAAGTTGAAGACAGGCTGCCATGTACTTTCAGCATGGTTGGGTTTAAACTATATTTCTTGGTTTTGTCCAGATTTGGATAATGTTTATCTTTCTTCTAAAAGGTGTTATCTTTGCTTTATGAAATGTGATGCACTGAAAAGTTTTTACTGAATACTGTGAGTTAGAGGTTAAGAGTATTTCAACTTCAGAATCAAAATCAGCATTATTTCTACTTGTCCGTCATGCTGCTTTTTTTCCAAAATAAAGAAATTCTGAATAATATTCATGAAAGTCAGACAAAACAAAATTTCTTTTTTAGTAGCTGATCTTATGGGGAATACTTCCCGCAAGTGTGTAACTATTTTTCTTTGCTGACCTTCCTATTAACAAAATGTTTATTTTCAAGGGCAGAGACTTCCATATTAGGATACTGTTACCAATGGATTTTCAACTGAAAAATGCAAGGTAAGATAGCAAATGAAAGCAATTTGCAAGTGTGTGTAACAAAAGCTTATTTTGATAAAAGCAATGATGGATATGCATATGAATTATTATTTTTTCCCCGATATCAGTGTTGGTAATTCTTACTGGTTTCAACTTAACCTTGCAAAAAAAATTGTACAGCATCAGTGTTAATAAACACTGACAGTAAACACCTATCTAAAAATATTTGGTTGTTAATTAACTTTGAAACTTGTAATTAATTGGTTGTGTATATATATAAAAATCAATGTAGTTGGAAAAAAAATGTTCGTTTAAATCGGGTTATTTATATGTCACTATTTGGGAAACAGAAAATTCAGTGCAAATTTGTAAATTTAAGCAATGATATACTTGAAGTTAAACAAGCTATGCTAACCATCATCTTTTTCCTGTTAATATGTATTAATGTGTTACCCAACTTTTCTTTAAAAGCTCTGCTCTTACTACTGTGAGTGTTTATCACAGTAGTAAGTGGGTGTGTGTGTATTGTGTGTATGCACACATACATGGATTAGTCTTTAACATTGTATTCCATGCTTCTGCCTTGGCCAGCCTGCTCTGAGCTGTGAACAGATGTGATATTAGATAGCTTTATTACATTTTGGGTTGCATACTTAAAACCACATTATAGGTAACTTTGACATTTCCAGGGTATCATTTTTAAATATTGGTATGTTTCATGAAGTCATATTAGCTTGCAAGAATTATGTTGTTGTTTTCCGCGAAGAACAGAGGCTTTTGCAGGTAAATGCTTAATTTTTAATGGGCTTTGGGATAGTGACATTTTAAAGTTTTAAATAATTTTGAATATGAAAACTCAAAGAAATTTTGAAGTATTGTTTACTTCCTTTGTTTTTGAAGAAAAACTTTTATGTTGTAGTGTAGCAGACTTTCTGATCTCTTCTAAAAATCATGTACTGTGGATTTAAAATTTATACAAAGTACTGTTTGTCTAGGATAGAGTGTAGCTGGCACCTAAAGAAGATACTGCGTGGATATCAGCATATTTTAAAGCAGGTATACAACTTTTAAAACCATTTCTGTTAAATGTATGCTTATAGCTCTGGAACCCTCAGCATGGGAAAGACATGGACCGACCTGTTGGAGCGGGTCCAGAGGAGGGCCACAAAAATGATCAGAGGGCTGGAACACCTCTCCTGTGAGGACAGGCTGAGAGAGTTGGGGTTGTTCAGCCTGGAGAAGTGAAGGCTTCAAGGAGACTTTATAGTGGCCTTCCAGTACTTAAAGGCAGCGTATAAGAAAGATGGGGACAAACTTTTTAGCAGGGTCTGTTGCAACAGGACAAGGGGTACTGGCTTTAAATTAAAAGAGAGAAGATTTAGACCAGATAGAAGTGAGAAATTTTTTATGAAGAGGGTGGTGAAACAGTGGAACAGGTTGCCCAGAGAGGCGGTAGATGCCCCATCCCTGGAAACGTTCAAGGCCAGGTTGGACAGGGCTCTGAGCAACCTGATCGAGTTGAAGGTGTCCCTGCTTATTGAAGGGAGGTTGGACTAGGTAGCCTTCAAAGGTCCCTTCCAACCCAAACCGTTCTGTGGCTCTATGATAATAATTCAGGAAGGCTTATACTCACACACCTATTCTAAAAGTCTTAAAGAACCCTCCCTTCTTTTGTGTAGCCAAGATTTATTTTGAAATGCTTGAGGATTTGCATGTCAATCTAAAGAGAGATGGATAGAATTTAGTAAATATTTATTTTTATTCAAGCTTTTTTTTTTGAGATTGATATAGAAGAATTTTTAATAAATGTCTGCTGACATTTTATTGGAATTTTTCTTTAATCTCTCAATTAAAAACAGATCTTGTTTTTCCCTTTTTATATTTATTTTTTACAAACTGTTGATAATACAAAGAGAATTCACATTAATTATTGATAGACGTAGCTCACTCTGTGTCGTAGGCAGTCAAGGAATCGAAGTTAAACCTCCCTATCCAGAAGAAACCTCTGGAGCAAGGATACAACAGCCCTGGAGTCATGAAGAGTATTTTGTTTCTAAGAAGGCGTCTTAGCCATATGTGCTAGTTGAGATACTGTATCTCATGGACTGTGCACCCCTTTGTAGAACAAGGCTTGTGACTAGGGAGTAACCAAAGATACAGTGCCAAGGAAACTGAAGTGTAAATACATACCGCACCTGAAGATATACAGGTGTCCTTAATAATGGGCAGCATCTAAAAGCAGACAGGTCTGGAGAGTTCTTAAAGAAAATGTAACCAACTACGAAACATTTTTGGGTGATTCTAATGCTTCTGTTCTCATTGGTGAAGACTAAAGTCTTCATCAGTGTCTCCATAAGTACTTAATGCGTAAAGTCTTCATAAACTGTGTGAATGTGTAATGTGACATGATGTGACAAAGGCAGTGGTTAATTTTCAGTAAAGTTTCCTGGATGCTGGGAAGTTTGTTCTTGAATTGAAGTATTTAAACATGTGGTATATGGTTGGGTTTTTTATGTTAGTTGGTTTGACAATACTAAAGAAATAGATAGTTAGACTGAATTTGTTCACCACTAAAAGTTATGAGTTGAAGAAAGCAAACTGATACTGTGTTCCCTCCAGAGGTTGCACAGCTGTCCGGATCTTGTCAGTTTTATGGTGGAGCTGAAAACTGTTTTGGTAAGTGACAGAATAAATGTGTGGGAGAAGGGATGTTCTTATGGCTTTGGTTTTCACGTTCAGTTTGTTACGGTTTACTGTTTGATAGATGGATTTATGGTGTTTTTTTTTAAGAAGAGGTAACTGTATGTATGCTGTTCATGTAATATTTGTGTAAATATCCTTTAGGATTTTTAGTGACTGTACTCACAGTGGATTGTTGAAGGTGCTTTCACCTGTGTGACAACTTGACCAATAAATGCAGAGAGCTTTTTTTTCTTTAATATAGTTAAGAGACTGCTGTTTATTTATTTTTTTTTTAAAGTTTTTTCTAATCTGGAATTGAAGAGTAGCAAAGTCTTCAGGTAATAACGTCAAACTGACAATTGCTTGTCTGTTAGTAAAGCATTATTCCATGAGCTTCCTTGGCAAAAAATACTTGTGTACAACTTAGTTAACTTAGAAATAAGTTAAGTATTGTTCAAAACAACAACAAAAATGCCCTCCTGGTATGCCTTTCCTCAGTATTGGTTTAATCCCTGCCAAACTGGATTACACTAAACCAGGAGAAGGCGCATGGAATAGGACTGAATAAGAATGTGTCCATGTAGCTATTTTGAAATATTTCACAATAGTTATTCCAATCTATTTGCCTGAATACACAAGCACTCAGAAATGAGAATGCGATGAAAGTATAATTCATTCAAAATAGTAAAATAGTGATCCTCAGTGCAGATAGTAAAAGCAGCAGAAAGCACTATGGGAGAACTGGGCAGAAATGGTTGTTATACCGATTTCATTAATAATTCTATTTAGTATTTCTTTTATTTAAATTTCTTTTATTAGTACTTTTATTATAAATTTCATTGATTTCGTTATTTGTCCTGTAAGCTTAGTTTTAACTTAAGTCCACTTTTAAAGAACAAGTAGCACAACGCTAATGTGGAACATGTGGTTTGATTTTGTTTTTCTCTGTAACATGGCATTACTTTTTTGATAAAAATTTCTTTTTGAGGCATTACAACATACTTGATGCGTGTCTGTACTAACACTTACTGGGACCCTGTGATGTTTAAACTGAGAAACTGATTTTTTGATTTTTTGATTTTTTTTTGATTGCTTTATAAAGTTGTATATAGCTACTTAAAAATAATATGGGGGGTTTCATATATGTGTCGTCTTTTGTGGCTGTGGAGCCCAGGAGACAGCTGTGTGCTTAACAGAACCTTCTTTTGAAACGTTCTTTCAGTCAAGATGCTTGACTTCAAATTTATTAGCTGAAAAAGAGGCACATTTGATATTTGCATCTGAAGACTTTGTTGTCAACATCTGTGGGTTTTTTTAAATTGCAGATGTTTTCATTACCAGTATCTGAAGTAATTTACCAAACAGCTTCTTTGTCTGCTTTAGCTGTAGGCTATAACAAAACAAATGCAGTGTACAGTTAATTTTACATAAGCTTAATATTTTTGAATGAATTGCAAAAATCACATGACTAAATAGATGCAAAAATATTGAAATCTCTCTTAATGATGTTTTTAATGTTCTTTTAAACAGGAAATTGCTTTAAAGAATACACAAGACCTGCATATACCACGGCCACCAGAATACTACTCCTGTCTTGTCAGAGATCTAGAAATATTGGGTTGGAATAAGTATGTTTATTTTATTTCTTAATAGATGTTTTCTTTAGAATATCTGTTCTTTTGTATTTGTGAGTTGAACATATCAAATGTACTTGTTCTGCTAATTTATCCTGTTCAGAAACTGGTTTTGCTTCAAAAACTGCTGCTTTGTTTTTAATTTAAAAAAAACAAAACAACAGCAAACCTGTATCAACTGAGAGTATATTTTCAGTCTCATAACTGAGCTGATAGGTGAGATGCTACTACTAAGAAATCAATTCTTCTTTGACCTATAAACTATTGGCAGAGTAAACATATTAAACACAGCTTTTGTAGTTCTCCTTTTTCTTCCTTCTTTTCCCTACTTTGTACAGCTTTTTTTGACTATTTCCGTATACTGTGGTTGATCATCATGTACTTTTCTGCTTTCATAAATATAGTTCATACATTTTTTTAGAACTAGAATTATTATTTTTAAAGAACAGTTGTATCTTGCTCTCCAGAGCACAAAGATCTCCTTGGACAAAAGAATAACATAGTTAATCCACAGAAAGGTGAATCTACAAAAAAAAATATCTGAGTGGAGGGGAGAATTTGGAAGGCTGTAAATCCAGAACTTCAAAACAGCCAGCTCTTTGCGACACGCACAGAGAGAAACTTGCATGTATTTTTTGCTACCCACATGGGCACGGAGATGAGGGCAACTGAAAAGCATTCCTTAGTCTCCAAAAACTGTGCAAGCAGACCATGTTTGGGAGAGCAGGGGGGCATTTCCAAGTGGGAAAAATGTTGGTTACTGCACAAGGGGAGTATAAATTGTGTTACTTGAGGATGAAGGCTCAGTGCACCCAAGAACATGGTTTCGTGTATGTGCTGTAGTATAAATTGAGTATTTGTGGAACAAGAAGCGATAGTTCAGGTCATCTTCTGGGGAGAGAAGAACTAGAAGCGAATCTTTTCACCCCAAGTAAAATGGTTGGTTTAATACCATGGGAAAGAATGTCACATTAGCAAAGGATATTTGATTTTGTTGAGGAATGTACACATAGTTGCCTCTGGGTGCCCTCTCAGTAGGGTCTTGAATGAGTGCAAACAGATTATTCACAGTCCCATATACTCTCAGATAAGCTCATAGGACAAATTTAATTTCATACTTCTACAGAGGAAAACAAGGTTGGTCTCCCCATACCTCCTCTTGAAACCTGAAGGAACACACAATTGGGATCAAGTACTCAAGGTCCATGTAGAAATTTTTCAGAAATCCGCAAAGCGTCCTGTTTTGCAGACTTTTACTTGAAAGGCTTTAACTGCCATCACATGTGCCACCGCTGGCAAGTTTTCTGATACTGAGTCTTTTATTCCTCCAGCAGAGAGCTTGGAGCAAACTGATTTCTATTCTTTCCCCTAGAACCTCCAGGAGACCTCTATGGGGTTGAAGAAGGTAGTTGTTTCTGTGTAGGGAGGCTTTAAGGAAATATATTTGAAGGCTGTCCTTAACTAATGCGATTAATCTTACAGTGCCTTCTTTCAAGGGGTTAAGATGAAAGATTGTGTAGGATGTTTGATAGTTTTCAATGAGAAGCTACTTTTTAGTTTTGGTAAAATGAAAGTTAAAAAGTCTACATTTGTGGTTTTCAACAAGACAAATCTACTTTCACCTTAGTCTTGGATGGTAAGTTAGCTTTCAAAAGTGTTTATTTTGCTAAATGAGATAAAGAAGCCTTGGGTTTAAGAATAGTTTTGAATTTTCTTACCTGATTTGTACATAAATAAATAACATGTGATTAACATTAAGTAGGAATTTGCTTTGAAGGCCCACTTATGTTTAAAGATTTAAAACATCCTTGTTAGATCAGCTGAAGTTTTTTCAGTGATTTCCACTATTAAGTATGTAGTTGTGCCAGTTTATGACATACTCTATTCAAATTTCTCACTCAGGTCTGAGAAGATTAGTTAAAATTTCCTAAACACATGGGAAATAAATTTTGAATCATGCCTGCTCTCCCAAAACAAAAAAAAACAACAAAAACACCTTCAAAAAGCCCATGCCAGCAAAACAGACACTGACATACAATAAATATACTTTAAAGATATAAATTTATAAAATGTACAATATTTATAATTGGCCATATGAATATAATATATGGCTAAATATACTAAAAATGCACTTTCAAAATACAATTTGGTAGCTTATTTCAAAACTGGTATTTCTTCTTACTTGCTGTACTCGGGAAACATCCAGTGTTTTATTATTAAAAAGCACATCAGTGTTTTATTCGAGAGCATGTTTCTAGGGCAGAATTTGACCTGGTTTCCTGACAAAGATGGTCTTCATGTAGACACACAACTTATGCTGTGCTTTTGTCCAGTGTAGTCATGCATTTCAGTAAACATACGTCTCTTGACTTATGTTACAGTTAAAGTCTCTATTTGATTGGGGGTTTTTTCGGTTGGGCAAGTCAATCGTTAATCAAAGGGCTAAGCTGTACATAGAGGATCATATCTGGTTTACTATGAGTTGGAAGGAGAATAACCTAGAGAGGTGATCTGAAGTACAAAAGTAAGTTACACCACTAATTTTAGTGTGCTTTTAACAATAGAATAAACTACAGGAAGGCCTCTTAACCTAGACTGATTTTGGAGTTGCAAGTGGTGTGCATTTGCATGTTAGTTAAAAACATCCTGATACGGTCTTTCAGCACAAAACTAAGCCTGCGTTTAGTACTGGCAGTAAGGATCAATCACTGCTCACACCTTGAGAAGCTTTCAGCTGTATTCATCAGGACTTTTCTTAGAAAAGAACTGGCTTGTGGACCCTAGATTTAGTTTTTCCTAGTGAGTTTTGGGTCATGCTGGAAGCTGACTGCATCCAAATCCAACTGACAAATTGAAGGATATTTTGCTTGAAAGAGAATCAAAGCAATAGGCTATGTTTCCTTTTACCTCCAAAGTGAGTTAAGAAGGCTCTCGCTTATGGCAGAAATTTTGTGTGTTCTAGTGGCTTTTATCTAAGGAATATGTAAAGTTTCTCAGAACCAAATTGAAGACGTTTTCTGCAATGATATTGCACCTCTTTTCTCCTAAACCACTCAAACAGTAACAAAGACTGCAAATGGGCAGGCTACTGTGATTAGATATAATCACTTTCTTTGTGAAACAGAAAACTTAATTCTTTTGACCTAATTTAGCTGTGAGGGAGGGTGAATATGCTTCCATATTCAAATGCTTGTACACAAAAGTCACAGGTCAACAGGTTATAAAATTGTACCAAATTTCCAACACTAAGTGCTGTCCTAACAGCTGAGGAGTTCAAAGGAGGATACTGCCTTCGTTTTAAGAACATGGAAAAATACCAGCACAAACCTAATCAGCTGAGGTGGGAGAGAGTACACATGTAGTAGTATTAAGCTATCAGAAAGGCTCTTCTAATACTGTCTCATAATCTCGCTAGTTGATTCAATTACAATGTCCTGGGAAGGTAAATTATCAACTATAAAACATTTGTAGGATTTTTGCGACCCTCAAAGGGATTCATAAAGGTTGCCAGTATCTCTTAAGTCTATGGTGGGAGTCACGATTCCACTTGTCTCAAGTCTCAATGCATTTCTGCTTGATGCTTGCCAAGTTTTTTCATAGAAAGTATCTTCTCCTCTTGCCTTCTCCATTTCCAAGGGAATCCCGCCTTGTCGTGTGCTTTCAATGAAATAGCATTTCTGTGTTACGCTGAATTACTGTCCTTCAGAGATTTAACTAAAGCTTTCCATCTTTGTGATCGTTCCATTTTTTTTCTATGTAATAAAATGATGGAGCTCACAGACCAATAAAAGTTTGTATAACTAAAAGATCACCTATGTAAACAATTCCTTATTTGATTATACAATCATGTGAAGTTCATACAACTTTTATGGCCTTGAGCAACTCTTTCCAGTCCTACAGAACTGACCCTTTCATCTCTTTTTATCCGAAGATTGGTAAAGTGATGTTACCAAACTGGTAGCCACAATGCTACTGAGTTCCTTTTTTCTATCCTAAATGAAAAATTGAATCCTCCTTTGTTCCCTGGAGGCAGTTTATTGTTTTTACGTTCTGTTGAAAAGAAGGAAGACTAGCTATGAATTTTCATTCTGGGCATTCTTCAACCCTGTATGCCTGTGTCTGAGGAGTTTTTTATTCCTTGGTGTTCCAAGTTTGAAAGGGGAGAGAATGTTTTAACCTCTTAAGTACATGGATTGTAATGAATAATACTTAAAAAAATTTTAAATCTTCTTCCTTCCCACCCAATTTAGAGTGTTGAACTGCAAAAATGTTTGATTTTTAAACTAAAATAATCTATAACTTTCTGGCATCTCAAGAGCGAAGTGGTCCAAACAAGATAACTGTCAAAACAGATAATTTTAAATCCTAAACACTTTGACAGCATCCCTTTCATTTTTCCATTCTCTTTTGCTATCTGACCTTACAGTGCATTGATGCGGGCACCAGTTGTGCTTTGTTTTGGACACCGTTATATATTTTATTGTGGTAACTGTTCTGTGCCTTAGCTGCTGGTTTAGGATTTCCCCACCCAGGCAACAGTAGATGGAGGGGTGGGATATAGGTAGTTTTTTATCTTTATAAAACTCTGTGGTATAATTTTGAGGTGAATTTGAAACAAAGTGGGAGTAATGAAATTTTTCCAGTTAGAGGAAGAATGCTCTTTCTGAATAAATCGAATTTAATTGACTACAGTTGAATTACGCTTTTATCAAGACTTGTACTTCTTTCAACTGTTGTAGAGAAAAGGAGAGCCAAAATACACCCAGGAATCTATAGGACTATTTAATATTGCATTAAAGTTAATCAGCATTAAACATGACATCATATATCTCTCTCCCTACTTACTACTGCTACTGCTTTTTCTGCCTGTATTTTTCAGTTCTCTCATATTGAGGTTATGTCATTTATGTAGATAATTTTTTCTTCTTTTCACTTCCTTTCTAGGAATGCGCGCACCCTTTGGTGTATGTCTACTTTTTCTTGTACAGGCTTCTACAACTCTGTTGCATGTTTCACTTGAAAGAGAACCATTTTTCCCAGCATCCTGGCTCAAATAACTGGGCTACTATGTAATGGTTTAAAAAAAAAACAAAACTACTTAGGTCACCAAGGAGATGCTTTCTTTGAACTCTGATAGCCTTTCCATCAGTCTAGGTGGGAAGTTGTACAATAATCTTGGACTGCTTTTTCTGTTTATGCAAGAATGACATAGTAAAAATGCCAAAATATTCACACGCTGGGTTCACTGGTAAGTATCTGGAGAAGCTTGAACCTTTTTGGCAATTGTTTAAGCTACTCAGCAGAACATGGTTCTCGAGAACGATGTATTTTACGGTTGTATTCATCTTCATGGTTGTGGGAAGCCCAAGTCAGTGACATCTTAAGCAAAGAGTGAGTGATTATGTCAGAAGTTTTAAAACTTATTTATGTTTAATATGTACTTGCTACTTGCTTGGGTGCATGTATGCTGTGTAAAACCGTCACGAAACGAAGGCAAATCATCATAAATAACTAATTTTGTACCTGTTTGGTTACTGTTTTCTGCAGAAAATCAATTTCAGAATATGAACCAATATCCACTGAATTTTCCACAATAATAGTATTGACAATAAAAGAGAACTTCATTGAAGAGAAAAGCAAATCAAGAGCATAAAAGTCTCATACAGTAAGAAACTGCAGAAATGGATCAAAGATTTGACAGGAAGTTTAATGTGTACATAAGTAGAGGCTGACAGGAACATGCTGTGTGTGTCAAAGGTTCCAGTGATGGAAAACTGAAACACAGTGCTCACTGACCACAGCGTGAGCCTTGACACACATTGTAAATAACCCAAAGATATATGACTGCATTAAGCAGTAGACTGGTGTATTAACAGCAGTAAATCTAGAACAGCAGAAACAGTTGACATATAGAACTTCCTCTGATTAATATTTGTAACAGACTAATAAGAGTATTGCAGACATTTCAAACTGTACTTCTTACAAAGCTGTTAGAGTTGTCTTTTCTCTTTCAGAGTCACGTATGTGGATACTGGTCTTGCCACAGTCAAGCTAAAAGCTGAAGACTCTTGTGGTCGACAGCATCTCATCACTCTGAAGTTAAATGCAAAGGTGAATTTATGTGGGAGAAAATATTTTAAGGCTTCCTTGAAATAAATAGATTTTTGTCAATTCATAAGGATTTTAGAGAGTTGGTTTGTTAGTATGTCTGTCTGCGAGATAATAGGTGGGTGTTTTTTTGAGAAATTATTTTATATAAAGCAGAGGTTTCAGACTAACTTAATTTAAAATTAATATTGCATTATGGTTATCTTTAAGAATCTTGCCATATGAAGCTGCGCATCACATGAAAAACTTTTTATGATATTGCAATGATTTTACTGGATTACAGACAAAGCCATTTGGGAGACTTTCATTCATTATCAGTCCATCCAGAGATTACGCATATAACAAGAATTAGAGGGTCTGGGATTGCTTCTGTAGCAAGTCTTACTGTTAAAGCAATAGATTTAAAGATTTATGAAAAACTGAATACAGAAGTGAGTTCGTTATTTTGAAAAAAATACTTCTTTTTAGTCTAAATAATTGGCTGATTTTGACAGTGCTTACAATGCAAATCCATGGCATGTGCAGAAGCTGAAAAATTTTAATTCTTCCTAGTAGTTAGAACTGAATTCAAATTGTAATGTTTCTTCATGGAATTTCTCATTTCAAGGCACAAATCTCTTATCAGAAACTATGAATATCCAGGCTGTATGGTGACAATTGTATGGTAACAGCTGTTGTTTTCAGAAAATCGGTGTTGAGGAAAAAGTGGATCCAAAAGTGTCTAAATATTGTTGGTTTTGACTACCCTTGGTCCATCGTCTGGACTAAGAATTTTGAAGGGATGAGGAGTGGGCACAGTATTGTAAGATTAAATTTCACCTTCACAGACATCCTCTATTCCTTTAAATGCCAGGAGGTTTTGAGTTTTACGTAAGACAAGCTAATTTTACCTTACAGGGGGAAAAGGAGCCTGTGGGAAAAGTACTGTTTTGGAATTGAGGTTGTTAAAGTGGGTTTTGAAAAAAAGTAAAACTATCTTCCTTGCACAGAGTAATGAATGCATAATTAATTTGCTAGTCAGACCATCATTAAATAAATTGATGGAAAAAATATATCAGGAAGTACAATTATGGTCCATTTAACACGTGAGGAGAGTAACCAGACTGCATTGCCATTGCTTATAAGGGACCTGCTATCCCATACTTAGTATGACACTAGAAATTAAATCAACCCATTGCCCCTAAGTTTTTTCTTGATTTTATTATGGTGGCTGAAGTATTTTAACTACATGGGAGCATAAAGGCGCAGGAAAAAAATACAGTGCAGTACCCATTTTTACCAAGCAGCTGCCATGGTCAAACACTATTACACTTATGCATTGGCTGGTTCTGTTTAGCCTTAACTTACCACTGTACTGTAAGGGGAATCAAGATTACTTGATGTAAAACCTTGTGTATTTTCTTTATAGTAATAAAATATCTGAAGTTGAGACTCCTAATAGCAGAAGAAAGCACTGGCTAACAACTAACAATATAGTGTAATGAAGAGACTAGATTATCCAACTTGTCAATCATCAATTTTTTTTAATTTATCTTTTTTTCCCAAGAGATTGTTATGATGAAGGATCAATTGCTTGTCCTTTTTAAACCATGTCTGGCATTTAAACTTGCCACAAGAGAAAAATTATATGTGAAACGTGGTTTTGGTGACATGGGGATTTGATTTTCCTTCATATACATATCTAATACATTTGAAAAGACTTTGCTGAAGTATTTTTTGAAGGGATTTTTTTTTTATAACCTGCTTTAATAAAAGTGTGCTTATTTTTGTGATGCTGTTTCTTTGATTAAGGTTATTATGTGAGCTAAACCTCTCCTCCCCAGTCTATATTGCTGGCTCTTGTCTGTATTCCGGCAGGTTGTTTTTTTCATGGACTCCATACAGTGAAATTAGTTTATGAGCCCACCAACAATGTTTTTGGGAAGAAAGTCTTCAAAAAGTGATTTAGTAAATTCTTTTTCATAAAGTTATCATGTGTATTCAGATAATCCCTTACATTTTCCTTTGCTATCATTCCTAATGGTTTGGATGCGTTTTGAGGACTTTTCCTTAATGTGTTGTCAAACGTTTCCACCAGTTATCCTTGTCTTGATGTGCTTTGCGTTAGGAACTGTCCTTTCAAAACACTTGCTGTCTATAAAGTGCACTTGTAAAGTGTCCAGGAAACCGGGCGATCAGGTTAAACCTGGAAGAATTGAGAATGGTCGTATCCTAGTAAGGTGTGTTAGCCAAATCATGTGCTATGCAACTTTGACTTTTGTAAATGATGAGGCTTAAACCTCGTACGAGGATATATTGTTTAATGCTCAGATTACATTTTGCAAAATAGTTTTCCGATTTATTTGGTTGACAATGCCCGGTCCAGAAATCTTTATCCATTCACAATTTAAATGAATAGAGAAGTTTTCTGAAAACAAAGTGTGCATCTTTGCAAGTATAAAAACAAATACACTGGGTTTTATTTATCAGATTTCATTTTGTATTGCGTGAGAAGTGGGTTGGGTGCTTGCCGTTTCTGATCCCAAGAATACAAATAGGCCACTACAAGAATTTGCAAGCCATGTAGTAATCAAGATGCTGTGGTAATTATCTGAACGATTTGGCAAGGGTTATGCAAATACTTTTTCTAGATAAAGTTAGCTGCGTGCTCAAAAATACAATACAAATATTTTGTTTAATAGTTGCTTAAATATTTCTAAAGAATAGGATGATTTCAGACATATAAATTTGAATCTAACTGTAACAACATATGACGTCATTGATATGCTGTGGTATAGTATTTTAAAATACTATGTCCTGGGAAATCACTCACCTTATTTTATTTAGGATTTCACTCTGGAAGTTCTAAAAGCATGATGTACATATGTACAGAATCATTGTTGCATAGTTCTTGCAGTTATCTGGTGCACAGTACATTATTGTGCTCTTAAAGAAATTTTGACAAAAAATGCAGGTAAAACGTTCTGTAGGTTTTTTGGGTTTGTTTTTTTCTTCAGATAATATAAAGTTAGTAGAATCTGTTTGCAAGCACTTGTTCAAAGGCACCCTACAAAAGACTGCATAAAATGAATTTACTTACCAAGAAAGCACATAATTGTCTAATGCTGCTGGCATTTAAATGAGGTAGTCCTAAAACCAATCCTACAGAAAAATTGTTCTTAGTTTATTCTAGGCATATTTTTTATACATTGAAAACAAGTATATTTCTATGCGAGCATTGAAGTATTTCATGAAAAATAATACCTACAATACAGAAACACTAACACCACAATGCCGACAATACAAGAACAGTAACACTACAGTAAAAGAAACTGTAACAGCTACTGTGGATATATTTCAAAGTTGTAACAGCCTCCTGTCCAAATTAGTTGTTTCACTTCTCTCGCTCTGTCGCTGCTGTTTAATTTGTCTGACACCGATTTGATAAAATGGTAAAACACAAGGTATTCAAGTTGTGGGAGTTGTATTCAGAAAGTGGATACCTAACAGAAACCACAAATGAAGGCAAATAAAAAAGCAAGTTTAAATACATTTCTGCAAAATCCATAAATCCACCAGATTATTATTAAAATCAAAGGAATGAAGAATGGATGCTCTAGGGAAGCTGTCTTTTTTTGCTCTTTGCCATAGAGAACAATTTGAAACTAATTGCTGTAGAATTACATTTTACATAAAACAAAGACACATTTTTAAAAATCTGATAAATTAATTGCAAGATGTCTGGTAAATAAGGAAATGTCTATGTCTAGAGGTTTACTTTGGATGGAGAGTGGTTATGGGAAGCAGCACAGCTAAACTTCACCTCTTCGTCTTAACTGTCTTTAATCCCGTGAGGAAGATGTGACTTTTTTCATGTGTCTCCCCAGATAAGATTGTCTATAACGTTTTCCTGTGTTGGCAGTTTATGTAGTACTAATAGAATTTCTGTAAAATTGCTGTGTTTATAATTGGTAGAATTTGAATTTGGTTGCATAGGAGTAAAGGAGGCACCTTCTCTGGTGAAGAAAATTTTGGATAGGTGCTCTTAGAAAGGACATGATTTATTTGCAATTAGGTGTTTCTTTCCTCTGCTACTTTTATTTTTCAGAAAATACCATTTCTTTTTCCCCACAGATTTCATACTGGATGCTGAAGAGCAATAGATTTGCTTGTGTAATGAATAGTCAGTGGTTATTTCTGCAGTTTTCAAGTCTTTCATAGCTTCAGTTTTCATAATACAGCTATTTTTTATTTTCCTTACTGATACCTTTTAATTTGGGGTGGGGGGCAGGGAGTTGCTTTAATTTTGGGTTGTTTTAATTTCAGGTGTGTGTTCATTCATCTCTTTCTAAATAGTTATGTGCTTACTCTGATTATTTGAGTTTCAAAACAAAAAATGTTGCAAATCAGAGCAGATATTCTAGTTTAAATGAAAATGAGTTCTCAACTCATGAAAAGGTTGGCTGGTTTGGGGGATTTTTTTAATATATTTTCCTATCCAGTACAGGTAATTGAGGATAATTTTTTTTAATATTTGATCTTTTTTTTCTTAAGTTCTTTTTTAATGTGTCTTTGTGAACACTGAACAGAGAAAACTGATTCTCCTGCCTTTACTAAAAACTGATACATAAAATCTGTTTACATGTAGATTTCTTCTTTAAATGATAATTAACATTCATAACTATTTCTGAAAATGCTTTACACACTGGTTCCTCTTAGAGCCAAGTTCTCAAGATGCTTGAAGTGCCCATATTTCGTTATAAAATTTGGCAGCTGAGTATCAGTCTGACTTTAAATCACTTTGGAAAAAAAACCCCAAACCAAAACTGTATTTTCTTTCCCTCCCTCAGTATCCAACAGAACCACCGGATTGCCTTGTGGATTTTCCTGTTCAGTTTGCTGTTTCTTGGATGCCACAGGTAAACTGCCATACCATGCATCTTTTTTTAATAACTCAGATACATATGCAGTATGTAGGTGGTAACGAGGAGTCGGATTTTTTAACTCCAGCTTTTTTCCCAGTGTGCATTTTACTTTTATACATGCTTATGTAAGTGTAATAATGCTGACCTCCATATTCTTATGATAGCGTTTTAAATATTTTCCTTGCCATATAGATACACCCTGTATGCTTTGCACTCATACTGGCTGTTTTTTTCTTAAGCTGTTCATACGTCTGAACTATCTTTAGGAATGATATTAGGCAAATGCATGCATGAGAAACAATTGTCTTATAGAAAAGAAGCACCCTCTGAAGTTGACAGACATTTAAAAAAAGGCGGTCTCCCAATTTGTTGTCCCATATGGTTTCCATAACATAATAAAACTTTTTCAGTTACAATCAAAAGAACAACAGGAAACTACTTAATAGTATTCAGATTTCATCGTTTAACTGATGTTGTTAATACAAAGAACCAGGAGCCATTGTCTTTTTTTTTTTAGTCTCTCTTGCATTATTTCATGTATCTTTTTCCTTAATAGAGCATGTGTACTTGATTAAATGGATTTAAATGTGACCACTTAGATGTAAGTTAATTTGAATTATCTCTAGAAAATAGTTTATGTTTAATTTCATTTAATTCAGGGAAAATAGATTTTACATAAATGATGGCATTTCATAATTCTGACTCTCGCGAGGATTTCTACCCATCAATAAAGCCTGTCTTTACAGTGCTAAATTTACATAGGGAACATGGCTGAAAGGTTGCATCAGGATGATTTCAAGAGGGGCATATAATTTTGGCTGCAAAGCTCAAGGTTTTGTGTGTCACCTCAGATCCTGCAATATGAGCGCTTGAGGAAATAACTGTAAGAATGGACCATTGCAAATGAAAAATATACTTAGTTTCTAGTGTAATTTTAGGTTTTGATTCTCTGGTATGGTTTGGAACAATTTAAACAGATATTGTTTTTCCCTTATATTATACTGGATTCCATATACTGCTGGCAGGATTTCAAGTACTGTTTTTAACCTCGAACTTTACACATACTTTTAATAGTATTTTATTAATTTTACAGCCTTGCAATATATGTTGCCTCAAATTAACAACACTTCAAATATCCTTGACAGTCATTGCTTCTCTGTTTACTGTTAGCAATTGTAAAGCTACTAGCTGGACTTATGTTTTAATAAAATGTTCCTGAAAAACATGATACGAAGCAACCTTCTTTGACAAGTTAAAGATGGGAGCGAATATATTAATATTGACAGTACGAGCAAGCAAAAATCTATTGTTAAAAATATGACATTCTCATGCTTGAGATCTTAAAATCTTTTTACACTTAGAATTACCTATGGAGTATTTGCAAACATGAACGATAGATGTTTGTATCTAACTGAAGACCCTGTTTTGAAATCATGAGATACTAATGCTAGCTGCAGATGGCCTGCTGTAATACTGAACCAAATACCAGCAACCTGAGCATTGCGCTGATAGAAATGCTTTACTTGTACAGTCTTTTTTGAAAATTGACCTTATCTGTGTGGGTGACATGAACCTAACACTTCTGGAAAAAAATGGGTGTAGTAGTTGTCTAACTTGTGTTTATTTGCAAAATGCATGGAAATCCTTGCAGTGAGCAGCCTTTGTGCCATGGTAAAATAAGGGTTAAGCTTAGCTGATGCTGAAACAGCACTGGTAGCAGAATTTAGCAGGTCCTCAAGCGGTTGAAAATTTTGGTTCCTAAATTGGAAAAATAACATGCTATGCCTATTTCCTAGTAAAATAACATGAAGTTTTGGTACTGACAGGTCTTAAATGTTGATATTTGTTGGTCATCTTTAATGTAAAAACTGACAAGGCTTACCTAACATTATGCAATTGCACTGTTAGAATATAAACTCCTATGAAAGAAAATATAGATTTCAGGTGGTTTATTTTTTTCCACCTCCCTGTGTGTGCTGTTGCCTATTTCAGGTTCTTTTCAGCGCTCGTGGACTTTAAACTTGAGGGGTTGTTGGGTGGTTGCTTTTTTTCCTTTTTTTTTTTTTTTTTTTTAATCTCTGTATAATAATAGACATGGCTTTATGGCATCCATATTAAAAATGGGTAATTTTCCTTATGGTCCCTGTCTTCCTGCTGGGTTGATAATGTTTTGATGTATTTTTCTTTTGCTCTGATGAGAGGTCTGCTGCTGCTGCTCTGACATATTCATTTGGATGAATAATTATAACTTGCACAATGTCAAGCTGAAGATGGTAGGGTTTTGTGCGTCATGACAAGCCTAGTAGCCAGTGCAGGTGTCTCACAGCATGATCAGCAACAGCCAGTGTATTCTGGCTCAGAGGAGACATTTTAGAGTAGTAAGAAATCAGCACCAAGGGCAATGCTGCTGCTGCTGCTACTGTTATAAGTGCCAAATAAATGCAGAGTGCTTCTCAATGACAAGTGCAAGAACATCTACTTATTTCAGTTATATTCTTTTTCTAAATAACCAGATAAATGTGCTGTCTCCACATTTCAGCAGGCGCTGTAAGCCTGGTTCTGCAGTTTCAGTGCATCTATATTCTGCTGCCCTCACATCAGGGTATTGTTTCTATACTGACCACTGCCCACCTGGTTGGCTACATGAAGGTCATGAGAGTGGAAATTAATGACTAATGAGGTCATGCAGCCAGCCAACAACAGAACAGGAATACAAGATTCAGAAGGTATAGGGGTATGAATAAGATTATTCTTCAGTTATTTTGATGAAAACACAATAAAATGCATCATAATTGTGCTTTTTTTTAGCAAAGGAGCTTCACGGACAGCAGCTCTATATGCATCTATAAATACAAAAACCGGAGATGGTTGACAAAACACTTTATAAAGATTTCAGAGCGTTGGGTCTGGGTTTGATTTGTGCTAAGGAGGGGGGAAATTGTTAAACTATTGTTTGAGAGAAATAAGCAATTTCCAAACGAACCAAAAGAATCATAAATTGTTTAGGTGATACAGGTGATCCCTGTCCACTTTATTAAATTGTTACCTATCTATGAATTCATAACGGGCAAGCAAGTACCGACACCCTTCGGTTAGACTGCTTCACCTTTTCCATTAGAAGGCTTTGCAGTTGTTCTAATTTTGGATAAGCAAATTTTGTTAGGAAGAATTTTAGCCAAAAATATCTCAGAATAAAGATCACATTTTAATCTTTTTTAAAAAATAAATGTTAATAAAATGTGCTCTATTTACCTTAAGTAGAACATTCTTATTCTCATTTAATTAATGTTTAGTTCATTCAGGATTTGGAGTGGGTGTTTGAGATATATACGTATAGCACTTCTTAAAATTTACTAGAGGGCTTCATGGATTTTTATGGCAGACGCAGACTCAGACTTTCTCTTTATTCTTCCCAGCCTCTATGGCTCTAGAAATAAGAACGTAGAGTGACTTTTTTTCAATTCCTTCTTATTCCTTTAATTGAAGGAAACGGTGTATGGGCAATAGGGGTAAACTTGGGAAAGTGTTTGAATTGGAATAAAGTAAAAAAAGAAGGAAAGAATTGGCATGAGGAGCTACCAGTGATGAGATGGAGATGAGAGTGCAGAGGATAAAAATGGAAACAAAAATGTTGCAAAACTACACGAGACACTTCCCTGGTGGAAGAGGAGGTATGTTCCTCTCAGAAACAGATAGGTCCAGAATATCTGACTTTTACCAGCCAAAATAAGTGCTTCAGCTCCAGCAGTTGTTGAAACGAATGGAAGATACATACAGTCTGATAGCACAAATGTAACATTTGGGTCAAAGTTTTCTAAAACTGCTGGGGAATCATCAAAGTTGATATGTTTACATGCCTGTTTTCCTGTAAAACAACCGATTTAACCCGGTCTCTGCAAACACCTGTTTTCAGAAGTTAAGATCACCGAAACACGCAGCACACAAAAACTTACGAAGCTCTCCCTTGAAAGTAATGAGGTGTCCTGGGACTGTCAGGCTTTCTCAGGACCTCAGTGCTGTGATGGAGAGGAAGCTGGTTCCACCTGTGGATTTTGTACGGATTCACATTTGATGGGTCCTTCAGCCAGCCCTACCTCTAGGTATCTTGTGCAGCTACCGCAGTGCAGATGAGAGTAGTTAATAATCACATCTCTTACACTGTTTTGCTAGTCTAAACCAGTAAAACTCTTTTGTCCTTTTCTAATGGTGGGCTCTCCGTTCCTCATCTTAGAAACTTCTTTGTCCCAGCTGTGGTTGGTTTGTTTGGTTAAGGTCTGGTCAGAATCACGCGCAGTGTTTCACCTCGGACCGAACCTGCATTAGTGCCTTCTGCACTGACTTTATTAACGCCCGGTCAGCACAGGGATCAGGGAGCACAGCTGCAGCGGGGTCACTTCCCAGCCTGCGCAATACATGCCAGTGGTCCCACGGGGCGAGCCTGGGGGAAGTACCGTGTGATCAAGTTAGAAGAGACTGTGATATCCACTTGCACAAAAAACTGCGGTAAGGTTTTGTGTCTATTCTAACGCTGGTATTTCCTCCCCCCTGCTAGCTAGTCATTACTACTCGTACGGGCAGCTGATGTCAGTATCCTCAGCAGTTAGAAATAAAATGCAAGGTTCATACTATACATTAGAAAGATCTGCATTTTGTTTTAAGTTGTTGTGATGGATTATGTTCTTTGTTTTTATAATGGATGTTTTACCTGATGAGCTTGGAACCTTAACACGTACAGAGGGTGGAGTAATCAGTTTGGTTTTGCTAGTGGTTTTTATAGAGTCAGGGCAGCCAGCGATGATATCCTGAATGATGAATGTCTTATTTTCTAAAGAATATTTGACATATCTCATACAAATTCTAATGCATTTGTACAAAGGTTACCAAGAAACAAAGAGTTTGTGCTGTTTGACTTTATTAACAACTATCTCGGTGTAGCGTAGACAGAAAGCAGCACAATAGCACTCTTTCAGAAAAGACTATTGGGCAATGACCAAACATTAGTTGGGTAATCAAATAAAAAGGAGTACTATAGTTTTCATGGCTTGCATGACAAGCATGTGATGTATTTAAATAGCTATAGATGCATTTATGTATATAGCAGGAGACAGCTGGCAACATCAATGAAGCATGCAAATAAGATCAAACGAACAGTGCATTAAAAAAAAAGATTTAACTACCTTTTTAAGGAACATCATTGAAAAATTACAATTAGTATTAAAATTAATTGGATTTTAAAACTTATCTGTGGGTTATAATCCCTTGATGTTTCTTTTTTCTAGTGAAACCCTTTGAATTCCCGGAAGATAAAGATAAAAATGATTATTAGAGGATTTATCTGTATGTGATATAGAAAAATGTAAAAAATCAAAATGGAAAGCAACTGTTGCAAGTACCAGAAAATTATGCTATTAATTTAAGTGTCATCAGAGCACAAAAGATCACATTTCAGGACTGTGTGAAAATTATTAAAATACTGGAAATAATAGTACTTAAGATGAAGATATTATACTCTAAGATGCGGTTAAGTGACTGACACTATTATATCACTTCAGGTATTATAAAAGTAACAAAATGCTTTTAAAGATAATAAGCGTTACATTTTGAGATTGGCAGTATTCACACTTTTCTGCTTAAGTGCTTTCCTACTTTAATATAATTTAATAACAGCAGGAAAAAATGTCGCATTTTATTTCTAAGCTACACCGTTTCTTTCTAAAATATGCATGCGTAAAATATAAAAACTTATTACATATAAATATCATATTTCTTTATCTGAGAATGTTCATATAATTTGCTTCTTTTTGTCCAGGTGAGAAAGGAAGAACATAATTACTAAAGATTAAAGGAAACCATTCCATGTTTTATATTAAAAAAATAGAAAGAATAGAGGTATTCCAGAAAAATACCTCTTTACAAATTGAACATGTAATTTTTGTTTTTCTTTTTGACTCCAAGAACTTGTTCCCAGGCCAAAAGATACCTGAAATCTGGCCCTTGTTACATCTCTCTTGTTTTTTAAAATGTATTTTTACCATCTCTTTGTCCTAACTGAAGACGTCTTGTCAGTTCTCTCCTATCCTTCCTGCTTTTTACTCATGCCTTTTGTGTAAATGATTTCAAAACACCCTTTGATGCTCTCAAATGATTCCTTTTTTTTTTTTTTTTCCTACACTTGAGTTTCCCACTACCAAACAATTTGAGAAAATGTTACCTGGGAAGAGTCTGTCTCCAAAACACTTCCCCCCACCCTTGATCTCCCTTCGCTGCCGCCTTTGCCTAGGCTCTGGGCACCTTCCCTTTTTTCCTCTGGTACCTTCATCTCTCCCCACGAAGCAACGTTCTGATGGCTCCTTGTTCTCCTACTGGTCTGTTCCTGACACTTTCCAGTTCCTCCACTGATTCCGTCTGACGTCAAGCTCAAAACCGTATGGGGTTTCCTCCTCTTGCGTTCTTCACCTCCTTTCAGTTCCCTAAATTCATCTTCATGTGTTGTACCCTCTGGGCATCTGCATTTGGAAAGGTTTTAACTGGACTGCTGAGTGTTTTCTCTGCTTGATGCAGTCTTTCCCTGTAGAAATAGTTACTTCTTTTGTGCTCACTGATGATTTTAAAAAGACATTTTTCGTGTTGCTGTCCTGTATGTTGTCCTGTATAATGACAGATTTTTCTGATTCCATCTAATCTACTCTCAAATACTGAAATCCCTTGAGTGTAATCCTCTGATTATTAGACGGTTTCTCCTTCTCTTACCGTATTTACATGGCTTGAAATATAATGTTAAGTACCTGTTTTTACACTGCTTAATTTTGAGATAATTATGACATTGTTAGGCTATATTTCTTCAAGTCTTTAAAAAATAAATAAGCTGCTTTAGTTATGTGAGTATGTCTGTGTATTTATATTTGGTACCACTGCCGTGTTGTTCAGCTGAAGTAGAGACAAAAGAAGTTTAGAAGTTTAACAGTAGATAATGATGTTTTTTACTTTAATTTTAGAGTAGTTCATTACAAGTTACAATGCAAATTCATAGTTGTTACTAGTTTTCAGAAAAGTTTTGTGAAAAAGAGTATAAAACTATCAAATCCAGGTATGATGGATGTATATAACAACATGTTAGAACTAACAGGATTACAGAACTTGTGTTATACTCAGGATACAGCTGTTCTTTGTGTTGCTTCAACTAAAAAAACAGGTTCAACGTTTTATACTACCATGATACATACTAGATTTTAACACTTCTTTAATTACCTACAATTTGTTTTTAAGTATTCTGTATGGCTGTAGGTGGAAACTATATAAAATTTGTTTAAATTTCTTCTTTTCTTAGAACTCCTTAATAGACATTTATAATCAGTTCCTGGCGGCGTTAGAATCACTGAAAAAATTCTGGGATGCCATGGATGAAATCGATGGGAAGACATGGGTGCTTGAGCCAGAAAATCCCACACGGGGTGCTACAACAAGAAGAATTGCAATAGGTGCAGAAGGACTTGAAAGGAATACAGTGGGTTTGAGAATTAAAACTCGGGGTGCTGTTTTGCTTTGCTTATCTAATCAGACGGTGCTTGTTTGAGGTAGGAAAATGAAAGCTAGCACTTAAAACCAGCAAGACACAACTCTCTTACTTTGAGTGTTCAAAAAAAATAACCTTCCACAGAATACTGAACCTGTTTACGAAATTAATTAAAACTTTATGGTGTTATATAAAATGAAAGTTTCTGCAAGGACATACTGTGTATTTGTAAATTATGAACATGTGACTGTCAAAAACTGAGGACTTGCACGACAACTCTAGAAAAATCGGTATTTGTAAAAAAAAAAAAAAAAATCAGCTTAGATGAAGCCCTTATCTCATTCACAAATTCCAGATTTTTTAACAGACTATTACTTTATATTGATGCTGTCCTGGAAGAGTGAAAGGAATATTAGAGTGCAGTCAAAAGGGAAAAAGGGGGTTAAAGGAGGCAGGTGGAAAGGACAAAGAAAGAAGAGAAGAGAGGAAATGAGAGGCTTGCAGTGTTAACCATCTGAAAAAGTACCTTAATTCATATGCTGATGTCTGGCATTTTAAGGTCTTAATATATATAGGATAAGGAGTCTTGTAATTGCAGAGGAGAAACTCGCCACTGTCAGAGGTCAGAGATACAGGGGAAAATGTTATCTTTGAAAGAAGGGTTCGGATTTTTAGCTGAAATCCAAAATGTCAGTAGCACATTGTAGAAATCTGAGAACATACAATGGACCAAAGTAGACCTAAGTCATCCTCAAAACCTGTGGAAAGACTGATTGCCTGCAGGCTGAAGAAGGAAAGGAGCTAGGGGGGTGCTCAGGCTGCTCCTTCATTGCGGGTGGAGGGAGGGACCAAAAAAGTTCAGCAACCGGCTAAAATGACGTGGGTCGGACAACAATTTTTGTGTGTGTGTGTGCAGTCAGAGTGGCTTTATCTCAGTTCTGCTGTACTTTGACACAGACCAATGAAAAGGAAAGAAAAGCCTCAAAAAGCACCTCACAGGAGATCAGTGGAGGGCAGTAGAAGGTTTTCAGCCCTTTGTTGTTGGTCACAGGCGATCTTTGGTTATGACTACACTTTGATTTCATTCATTCCCATTTCTTCAAGGAGGGCAAGCCTAACATACCTCTTGTTTACAAGAAGTATTGGGTTTCACCTGTTTTTCTTGAGAAGAAAATTTGCTGTGAGGCTTTTAACCTGGATCCAGCACATTTTTGAGCTGCTTACCCCTTATCAATAGTGGGACCTTATGAGGATGATGGGGTATCTTATATTGTAAAAGAAAAATAATTGCTATTTCAAAAATATGCTGTTGTTTGCTCAGTCCAGCAGTATGCTGTGGAGAGGACTGACTTTTACTGCTTAATACTGTCTTTATGCTTCTATTTTTGACTGTAAAAGATGATTAGAAATTAATAACACTTACTGTACTACCTTTAAAATTTCAGGAAGATTTCAAACGGATTATGGCATCTAGCTTGAGTTTGATTATTCAGAAATAAGTCCAAGTGTTAAGGTTAAGGCTAGTTTATAAGAAATGCAAGACTGGCAAGGGTTTTTAATCAGTTGCTATTTTTAATTACAGTCCATTGAAATTTAAATATTTAATATATACTGATATTTTGTACAATTAATTTGGAAACCTACCAACTTTTTTATTATTTGTTGTAATGAAAACCAGCCTGAATTAACCAATTTAAAACTGCTTTTACAAGAAGGTTAATGTTTCCTTTTTCAAATACTTGACTGCAAAGAACAGCTTCCCCTATGCCTGACTTGCTTTCTCCTTGTAGGGAGCAATGTCTCGGTGAACATAGAGGTAGATCCTCGGCATCCAAACATGCTCCCCGAGTGTTATTTCCTTGGAGCAGATCACGGTAAGGCAGCAGACATACACCATTTGTTTCTCTTCTAGAATCAGATCTCTGGTGAGCAGATACCAGTGTAAGCTACGGCAGACTCCTGGGGGAAACTTTACTTAAGCAGAGGCAGGAATTAAGCTGAATGTGTGGGTAGGAGCATTTTACACAGTAGATGCTGGGGCTTTTAACAGCCTAAATCCATAGCATGCTGGTTCGCTCTGCGAGTCACACTTTTTTCTAGTGCCTTCCTAGCACAGTTTAGAGGGAACCCTGTGTCCTACAGCTGATTACCCAATCATGTTTATGTTTTAATATCATTTTCTTCTACAAAAAAATTTTAAAAATTACTACATATGTCCTAATAGTGTTTGGAAATATTTGTGTCTTTTATTCCATGTCCCACAGTTTTTTACCAACTTGTTAAGGTAAATAATACTGTATCTTCAACAATATGATATTTTAAATATTAGCATCAAGAATTTCCAAAACAAAAAATTAAGAGCAGTCATTGACTTAGGTCCCTGAAATCATTTATTAAAAGAACAATCCACGGCTTTCCCTTCAGTGCTGAAATATAAGAGGTCAAATTCGGGGGTGGGGGGTGTGTGTGAAGAGGATCCTAAAGATGACATAATTATTTATGTACATTGTTTGCAGTGGTTAACCCTTTGAGAATTAAGCTGAACAACAATATGCACTTATGGTAAGCATATTTACTAATATAGGTTTGAAACTGAAACGGTATTTGCCATGCCTAGTGTTGACTTTTCTCTCCCTCTCTCCCACCTGCAGGGATCCAGAAATAGGTTTATTACAAAACTTGAAAGACCTCTTAGAAATTGATTTTCCATCTCGTGCTGTGATAGAAAAAAGTGTGAGTTGCTTTTTGTTAATGATCAGTTGTTATTTCTCCATAAGTAAAATTTAAATGGTCACTTTATAACCGCCAGCAAAAATAAGAGACTTAGAAGAGAGGTAATTGGATTAATATATTGTCATAAGAACTTCTGAACTTCAAGCAACAATTGTCAGAGCTTGTTAACCTTTGATTAGAGGTGTATACTTTCCTGTGGCCTTCATAGCAGTAAGGCGATTAATAACAGGCTTCGCTATTAAAAAGGAAAGAGGAAGTTCCAGAGTAGCTAATGAGATGTGGAAAAATCCAAACATTCTGTTATGGATGTTGATGACTTAAGTTCTAATTAGGTAGAGCTGCTTAGAGGGGACAAGAGGCCATCCAAATACTGGTGCATTTCAAACAAACTTGGAATTAATTTTTGACAATGCTGTAACGTGAGATTACTAGCTTCGCTTTCACTTGTGAAATTTTTAAATTAATATCTGACTGTGAGGTCTTGTGTCTAATGTCCAAATCTAACGACAAATCCATGTGTTTAATAAAAAAGAAACAGTGGGGCCCAAGAGTATGAAAGTGCTTGTCAAACTAGCCGTAATTCAGTGAGAGGATAAAGTATCACCTAGCAAAGTCTCGTACATCCGGCAACTAATCTCACTCTTTATACCATAATGGTGTAAACATATATATGGAAGGCAAAAATATTTAGTAATTCGAAGTAACAAAAAATGCAAAAGCAAAGACAAATAGATGAAGATGTTTTCTATGTTACCAGCCCTGTTTCTTCCTTGCAGTTGTACTGTAAGCTAAAACCTGTTGTGTTTAAAGGATTTTGCTAAGGACTGTGGAATCTGCTATGCTTATCGACTTGATGGCACTACTCCAGATCAAGTGTGTGACGATCCCCGATGCGGACAACCTTTTCACCAGACTTGCCTGTATGAGGTAAAGTAATTAATGGGACAAACTTGGTCACTAAGTTGCAGATTCTACAAAATAAGCATTGCACGCTTAAATTTCAGATGAAGCACAATCCTGTGAGGAGTGCTACAACAGTCTCTGCGCTTCCTCCTGTCTTCTAACCCACAATTCATACCTAAGCTCCCTGTGGACGGGAACCTGGTCTCACTGTGGTTATACAGACTCTGACTTGACACACACCACGTCAGATGCTGATCGAATGCACTCTGTTTGGAAAAGCCCCTGGCAGTAGATAGTTCTTAAATTTGATGTGAAACAAATGTGAATCTTAATCCACCTATTTGTTTTGCAGTGGCTACAAGGTCTTCCTTCTAGCAGACAGAGTTTTAATGTCATCTTTGGTGAATGCCCGTATTGTAATAAGGTAAGGAAATGTAATGAAAATGAGTGATTGAAGTAAATAGTGTATGGTAGCTGAGATAAGGGCAAAACCTCTAACAAAGTCTTCCTTAAAATAGAGTTTGTGGCTACTATCTTCCTTTCACACATTGGAATAAAGAGAATAAAACCTTTAAATTCCCATGCTTTTAGTATTTAACTAAAGGTTTTCTGATACAGTATAAAGATGGCTACACCCCAGTTATCAATATACTAGCATCAGAGTAATTAAATATCACACTCCACTGTATTTCATGATACTTTTTTAATGTTGCAGTAGCAAACGTCCAGTTTCCAAAAAAAAAAAAAAAAGCCACCATAGAAACCAAGAATCCCAACATTGGTAACACGAAACAGCCTCGTACAAGTAGTTTGGTGCATACATACCTATTGAGTGCAGATTTGGAAAGTTTAAGAGAACTTGCCTTTAAGAGAGATGTATTGACAGTATTATTTAAAAAATCTTTTTCAAGCCCCTGACACTGAAATCTTCAATGAAGAAACTCTGAGAAAAAACTGTGTGACTGGAACACCGCTGCACTTACACTGAAGACATTGATACAGTAACATCAAAAAAAATACAAGGAAAGTATTATTAGTAGCAGAAGTACAAGTATAGCTATACTGTAGTGGTATGTTTCATCAGTAAACGCAAGCCTAAATATGACAGATATAGAAGGACTAGCGGTGTCAGAACTAGTTTCTTGCGATGATGCTGGACGATCTGTAGTTAAGAGTTGATTGTGTTTCTTTTTGGATTCTGAGAATATTGCTTGGGGGTCAAATGGTGGTAGTTCTCCGGCAGTGTCTTTCTGCAGGACAAAAAAAAGAAAAGTAATAATAAACTTAATAAGTGAGTGAGTGTGAATTGGAAAAACAAAGATGCCAAAGTTGAGATCTAGATATTTAAGTTATCCTAGAGAAAGCAATACAATTCTTACAAAGTCTTAACTCTGGAATCTGCATGTATAAGTATATTGTATATTAAGTGCATAACATTAGGTATGATTAAACACCTTCTAAAGAGACATGCTCTATATTTATTACTGAAGTCAACAGCTGAAATTCTTCTGTATCTTAAACTTGTTTCCAAAAAATGTTAATATATTAAATCTTTACAGTGTTCTTGCTAATAAAGTTTTAGCCTGGGAACCCTAGACATTACTCTGAAGCTTGATTTGCTGTTTTAATTTGTGTAAGTTTGTGCACTTCCTAGTGAAACTGAAGTTCTCCTGATTTACCACAGGTAGCATAAATATGCTAGTAGCGCGGGTTTTGTTCTAGTTGGATAGGGTAGGGTTTGGGGTTTTTTAGGTCACCAGAAGCACTGTCATCCTTAGATTAGCTTTTTGATCTCCATGTCTGAAAGGAATCCCCAAACGCTATGATTCCGTTTCTCACATATCCAACACTTGACCGTATTTTCCACTGTCCCTTAGAAAAATTTCCACCTTTGGTTTCCTTTCCATAATCCCATTCACAATGTTATTTTTTAACAATACATCCCACTTAATTTCAACCCCAGCAATACAGTTTTCTGGGTGAAAATTCATAACCTAAATTGTACTTTAATAGACATTTCCTGTCTTCCTGTTTTACTCCTCTTTCATGTCTGTTTCCTTTTCTTTAATGAAATATGGGCCCTATCTGATAGAAAGATACTATTATGTCCAACATAAAGGCAGCCCATGGGTTTTTTCTTCTCTGCTTTTTGTTGTTTCCATATTATTTTCTAGATGTTACTTCTGTCTTCCTCATTCTCTCTTTCCCAGTTTGTCACCTGTCCTGTCTCCCACAAGCATCCTACTCCTCTTGGGCAGGTGTTCCCCTTTCAGCATAAAACTGTTTCTCATTTTAATTCATACCTAAATTGTAACTGCTTTCCAGCAGCATTGGACTAAGCAGACCCACTCATTCTTTCGTTGTCCCAGCTATGTGATGTCTTTCTGAATGTACTGCCCCAAAAGATAAACCAGGGAGAAAGAGGACTTTCCCTCCAAGCTCTGTATTCTGACCTTTAACTGCTTTGTCTGTTAATGTCAACAGGTTGGCCATCCCCTAAGTGTCTAACGTACAGTAACCAGCCCAGGCAGTTGCCTAACCGAAGTGTTTGGAATTGCTGTCTGGAGAATGCTGGGGCAGCCTCTCGCCACTCTAGTGCCTGCATGAACCATTGGTTTTTTCCCCGCTTTGTGACTGAAGAATCCTCCCGAATTTTCATCACCTCAGTACTCTAAACCTTCCTATATAGCTTTCTTTTACCAGTCTCCTAAATTATGTGAAAGGAACTGAGAGGAAGTCTGCAAAATGAAACTAATTCAATCCTGCCTTTTTTCCTTCTCTAGTTTCTCATTCGAATACCTCAAATGTTATCTGACAGCCATTTTAACTCTCCCCTATTATGCATAACATTCAGTAAATACCACAGAACTATTCTACACAGATGCAGCATTATTAATCATATTGGAATAGCAGCTTTTCCTTTATAAAGACTAAATCAAAACACAAATATAGTCTGAATACTAGACCAGTGATCAGTCTTTCTGTAAAAATGTACTTTTCCTTCTTCCCACAAAAAGGAGGGAAATAGAAATCCCCAGGTTACTCTCCGGTGCCAAGATCTACAATCCATACTGTGTGCTTGCTCTTCAAGTCAACAGGGGAAGTTACAGCAGCTCTTTTTTTTCCCTATGTCATGTTGGAAACCTAAATGTGGCTCTCTTTCCATATCTACTTCTTTTTTAGGACTACAGTAGCTTTTATACAATATACAGGAGGAAAGAGATTTGCTACGGTTTTTGCTAATAGCTTTTAAATTTTACAGTTGTGGTCTAGGAAGTAGCACTGGAATATCTTTGTAGTACAAAGTTGTATTTGTTACTTTGAGTCAGTGTTGTGTCAGGACTCCAGCGACTTTTCAGAATCTGTCTACCTTGCTATCAGCCAAAACATCTCCAACAATTGTTCTGCTCACCACTTCACTGCCTGATGCTCTCAGATACAGCTGTGCTTTTTCTGCTTCACTCTCCTACCTTGTACCGGAGTCTCCCGGCAGTGATCAGCAGACTGCTTGAAGCAAAGAATGTTGGATTAATAATAAAGCTACCTTTAAAGTTGCATTTTTATGCTTATTAGAAATTGTTCTCATTTAACAAGTTATTTTTCTATATGAAAGAAAAACGGGGTAGAATCTCTTTCTTGTAATATGCTTAAACTCCATAGTAAAGGAGCACAGTGTGATTACTAAGATGTACTTTATTCTACACTATTTTTCCTAAAACCTTGATTAATTTTTTTCAGCCATTTTTTCACGTACAGTGGAAGAGTAAGACTGAATACATTCATTCAACCCTTTTATGCAGTAAATTGCCAATATTATGTGAGGTGAGTTAGTTAACTACTCAAATCCTCAGATTAAAAAGTCAAAATTTAAGAACTTAATTAAAGAGTGCTGTGAAGTTTCCCACTACACAGAAAAGGAAACTACTGAAGTAAGTTTCTACCAAGAAAACAACAGGGTCCACAAAGGGAGACCAACATTTCCCAACACTTTTATCTGCACACTGCTGGACTACTCAAACTGCAGTGTTTTGCTACCAAACTATAGAAGAAACTGGAGTGTTAGTTTGCTAATAGTATGAGGAAGCAACTAAACACAAACTTTCAGTGTTTGTGACAAACATCTAGTTTGCATACAGTTAGTTTAGGCTTTGTTTGTGGTAGTGTGGGTTGGTGGTTTGTTTTTTAAACTTATTTTCAGAAAAGCTGATCTTTCTTTCACAGGGTGCTCTGACTGTTCTGAGGTTACCCCAAAAACCTCACCTCCTGCGGGTTGTCAGGCTCCTGAATCGTTGTGTAAAATTTAATTGGCTTCTCCTCAGCCTGGAATTGCCGGCGTGTTACCCGAGCGTGGGGCCTGCTTAGGCAGTTACCTTCTTCCTCTTTCACCTTGTTTTGCTTCTGTTGCACTGGTTTTGGTGAAGGCTTCGGTAAGTGAACCTGTTGATATACAGATAGTAATGCTATTTGCTGAAAAGAATTCAGTACTGTTCAAAATTATCACAAGTACCATTCCAACACCTGGACCTGTCAGGTTTGAGACAGGTAAGGGTAGTGCCCTCTTTGCGCTTATTCTCTGGGCGTACAAGAAACTTGGGAGTTTTACATTTGGAATAACGCAAGCCAGTAAGCGTATGTGACATAGTGCTTTCCTTCCTTGCCCATGGCAAAAGGTGGACACTGAGCTAACAGAGCAGACACGCTGCCAGGAGATACCATCCATTACTGCAGTACCCAAATCCTCACCTGCTGAGGCTCTGGTTGGTGAAGCGTCCTGTTTAATTTACTTGGCTTTTCTTCATCGTGGAGTTGTTTGCCTGTTACCCCAGTATGGGCTTTGTTTTGACAGACATATTCTTCACCTTCCGTCTTTTTTTGCTTCTGCTGAACTGGTTTTGGCATAGGCTTTGGTAAGCGAACCTGTTGATGTACAGTGAACAATTTTGTATAGTGAAAAGAAGAAAAATGTTCCATCTTCAGTACTGAGAACACAGAATTAGAATAAGCTTTTATCTGTCTCAAAAAAATTGTTTTCAGCATTTTAATTATCAGTAAGTGTCTTCTTCAAACCGTACAAAGTTAGAGCTATGCTGTATTTGGGAAGTATGCTATAAGATAAACTTCAGTTATACATTTCAAAACATTCACTAATAACCTTTATTGGGACTGATGCCAGTAAGTAACTGTTTGTTTCATTAACAAGTAGAGCTGAATGCATTTCATATCACTGGACCGAGTCAAATGCAAAACTCTCTAAAGTAAGATAATCACTAAGTCTTCTGACTCAGGTAATCTAATTTAAGAGTTAAGGCTTAGATTCTCTTACAGTCTTCTAAATTGTAAATGGGGAATACGCAGTGAATAGTTGCATGAGTTCATGCAAGTTTTTTGCAGTGCTGCTCTAAGCACTAAGTATCAAACGATGTCTGTTTTTGGCTTTTGTAACTTGGAAGACGAATGTAGCCAAAACACAGGCTGTATGCCACATGCCTTTGGTACTTCTGGCACACTAATAACTCTGTGAGTGTAATGTTTGCATATGGTCCTCTATGCAGCAGCTGTATCTGAATATAGAAGCTAAAAAGAAATAATGGCCTTCTTTTTTATACTGAAAATGAAATACATACAGGAGATAGATAGAAATTGCACAACCTAAATACCGTTGAAAGTGCCAGTAGGCACTTAATATATTGTTTAATCCAAAACACCTTTTAAGCATATAATCCATAGTTCTGCTCAGTGAAAACTATTAATGTTTAGAAACATAAAGGTGTATCTGTTCTGAACAACAACTCAAGCTAGTTTCAAACAGTCTACCCCAGGACAAAACACCGTAGACGGATAGCCCCGTGAAATGGAGTGGCATAGGTGAGGCTCAGTGCCACACTGACAGTTAACTGCGCCGTGCAAGAACTGCTAATCCTGTTGACAGCTAACTCTGGTATCTTCACAGTGCGTACACACCTTAAATGACTACATCACTTTCAAAACAGGACTTACAGCACTTGCAAAAATATTTACTATGTATGCCTAAAAATTACCATATTCCATACTAATACAAATTACAAGTTGGTATTGATGTAATTATTTTTTCATATGAGATCTACGAATCTAGCAAGTAGTCAGCTGGCCTTACCACACCTCATTTGGCACTAATGCTAGCACTTTCACTGTAGGTGAAAAAGCTGAAAATATTTATCCAGCGCCAAAACCTGTGTTAAACAAATTTAATTTACAATTAATATTTTATCACCTATGTTTGGTGTGCAAATGAAACAAAGAACCAGGATGTAGCCACTGTTACGCTTTTTACGTCATCTCCAGATTAGACTCGTGTACTATACAGGGAGATGCATCTTAAAATTCATGTTCTGTGGCAATTCCTCTTCACATTATCTTCAAGGAGCTAGAGTTACAGGATCCCCTTATTGGTGCTGACGAGTGCTTACTGGTCTTCAGAAGGGAATTAACCCACAATCACCTCTTTCCTGTGTACCAAACTGGTACAGGTGGAATCAGACAGGTCATCTGGAGTCAGATTCTGCTCATAAGCAAGAAGTGAGGAGACAGTGGATTGTTTGTAGTGGCTCCCACTATTCTTAGGTTGCCTCTTTAATGGGAGAAGTGTTTGGTGAATAAAAGGAGAGGTGGAAAGGGAATGCAGAGGGCCGAGATGAAAAGAGTCAGACCTAGGATAACTACAGACAGGGCCGGGAAGAGATGCAGTGGGAAGTGCCTGCCTGTCATCGAACGCTTTGTCAGGACTGTACACCAAAGTGCACCAGGCCTTGAATATCCTCCACAGCCAACAACCACAGATTGAAAAATCAGATTTTCTGAAAATAGCAATAAATTTAGAGAAGGTTCAGTTATCTGCTCTCTCTACTTGTACTTAAGTACTGCTTAAGTCCTTTGAATATCCCTAGAAATTTCCTTTCTGCAGCTGTTTTGCAGTGAATGTTACAGGAAAACATGCTCCTGTAAGCAGCAGAACTGGATGAAGAAACATACTCAGGTAAAAAATAGGTGCTCATGGGAGCAGCGCTAGCTTTCTTACCATTCCAAGAAGCACGATGCTACCGTTAAAAGTTTCTCTGAAAACATGATGACAATTGCCAAGATTTAGTAACATGCAGACATACTCTCTCTCTGTTCTTGTTCTTGGCCATCAAAACCAATTCTGCTTAGTCCTACAGCACAGGAGTGGTGATAAGTGACACTCCTCATTCATGGATTTTTCAGTGGGGTTGTGCACTTGCAAATAGCAAAAGCTGCAGCAGCTTTTACAGTCTGGAAGGTCAGGATCATCTTTTATGCCAGCATACTGTCAAGTCTTAGGCCAGGCAATAAGAAGAAAATAGATTTACTATTCAGTATCTGACTCAAAGAAATCAAAGTCTTGTGAACCAGAGATCCAACAGGATCAGCTGCAGATCAGTTAACAGCTACCTGATATTTCAGTTCAGTTCAGAAAACAGTACAAACTTTTAAAAAAGCTTCTCAAATTAGTGAGGACAAAGTGGTCCCCATCACAGCAAGAAAAACAGCTTTTGCTTTGGTTAAAAGAAAAAAAAAAAGTGATAAAATCAGAAAAGTCAATAAAATTGCTAAAATAAGTATCTGTAATTACCGAGATCAAAACCCAGTGCCTTTTTATTAAACACGAACTTTTGTTCTGCCTTCCATAATACGTAAATAGTGCTGACAATTGGTTTGTGAGGCACTTGCTACAATAAAATGTAATTGTATCATGAGAGAAAGGTGACAATCAGGAGATCATGAAAAAATTACATATTCTCACTGGTGGTTAATTAGCCATGCAAAACCCCCTCAAACAGATATTCTCTTCTATTAGGAATGATTACTATGCAGGCCTACAGATGTCAATACCACAGTCATTCAAATACTTCTTTCCCTACTAATTGAAGGTTGTAAAGCTCTGGTGCCAAGGTTTTGCTTCCAAAGAGCTAATTTATGACTAGAAGGATATTTTATGTCTTCAGTTGCAGCAGCTACAAAACTCAGCAAATCAGAACCATCTGTGCACTGATACTTGAATCACCATTCATCTAGCAGCCTATCAGTCACATTAGTTTGCATCCTGCATTCTTGGCTCACGTACGCTTGTGATGGTCCAAAGTTCACCAGAAATATTAAAAATGAATGGTACCCTGACCCTGCCTTATTGCACACGCATCGCAGACAGAAATAGGGCTTTCGCATACGGGGAGTTTCGAGGCAGCGGTATGATGGGACTGACATTTCACAGCAAGTCCAGTAAGACTGCTAATTGCCTCAATCTCCACTTATTAAAACATGGTTTTATTAACTGTATAGTTTCAGACTTAAAGGTACGAAAGGAAAACAGTTCACGATAGCTGTCAGTTTTAAAATTCTGCATTAGTGCATCACAGCACTGCACACAAGTAACCAAGTTAAATCCCAGAATAATACCTCCTCCATATTAGTGGCTGCAGGAGTATAAAGGCAAATGACAATGAACAGTTTGAAAATGAGAAAATGAATTAAATGCTTTCACTAATAAAGGTAACTTTGCTTTTAATCTAGAACGAAAGAAAAACCTGGCATTCGTGCTTGTCTTCAAGATGTTAGTGAACAAAGTCCTTGACTTCCCCATTATCCTGAAAGTAAATCATTCTCCACAGACCTACCGCTTTGAAGTGAGAGGCTGTAGGTCAAAAGGACTCATGACAGTTCTTCCTCCTTAAGGGTTGACATCCCACTTTTTAGCAAAGCCAGGGGAAACAGGAATTAACAAACATGGTGTGTTTAAGGCAAAAGAACTGCTGTGTCAGCCTCATTTTCAGATCTAAAACTATTTCCTCTTCTACAAAAAAAAGGCAACAATCAAGCTGGAGATGTCAGAAATAATCCCAGAACTGCCTTACTTACTTTTGACACTTTAGCAGCACAGTGATTTCGCCTGCATGCTGCAGCGGAAAATTCCAGAGGGCCATCATAGCGAGTTCCACTTGACTCTAGTCCATCCAGCAGGATTTTCTTGAGCACTTGATACTTTGGCTTCTCATCATAAGCTAAGCCGTAAACACATGCCAAAAACTTGGATATTTCACCTGTAGAGCATATTTTTATGTAAATTTCACTTGATGTAGACCTAGAACTCCAGTAAGAATTTAATTCCAAAATGGATGCCAATCCTACATTGCCAAACAAGATGATACAATTTCAGCTGAAGACACACTCAAAACACAGAACCGACAATATCTTGTCTTTTTGAGATGAAAAAAGGAAAAGGGAGACTTGGATAAACAAGCTAGCTCTTAAGTTGTTATATACATACAGTAATTTGTATAGTACCGAAAGCTATCTAAGTATAAAAAATAATCAAAATACTTTATCAACAAATACTGATAATTTGGCATAAAATAGAAATATTTTACATGTGATAGTTCAGAATACCTCTTTAAATATTAACTACTCTCAACAACATTATTTTACTCTGCATAGATATTATACGTTGCATGCTTTGGGAAAAAAGCAACATTTTTTTTTTACTTTTAATACTTGGACAAATATTGCTTTTGAGATTACATCCCTAAACCAGTGAAACAGCAGCATTATTTTCCTATCATTACTGAGGGGTTCCAGAAACCTGGAAACCACCGAGTGGGCAGAAATAATGCTATTACAGAGCAAGGGGGATCAAACTTTTCTTTCAGTGAAAGACCCAAGTGTACCCTAAAACTGGAGTGCTACACCAGATATTAGCATCTTATAAAATCCCAGAAGTAGCGATTTACTAAGTATGTATACACATCATGAATATATTTTATGTAATATATGATGCATTCCGATAATTCAAATACAGAAATGTTATGAAAATAAGTGAATAAACCAAAGATAGTTACTGACCTCCGAAGGAGGTTTCGTGTTTTCCCTGGGTGACTTTTTATTTCAGTGAAGGAAGAAACATATGACAAGACAAACTGTCCATTCATTTGCTTTTTCAAACTCTGCATACTAAGCAATAAACCCTTTGTAGACAGTTGCTTACTATTTCCATACTAACAGCTACTTCTGTTTCTAAGATAGTCACCGCTTCCTAAAAACCTTGGCTTACATATGGCTAAGATCCCTTCTGTCACTTTATGGCATACATCGCGGATGAGACTGATTAAGACTTTTGTAACTACCACACACTGGGGTTGAAAATTTAGCCCTCAATATTTGTATCACCTACTTAATACTTTTTTTATGGGATAATGCAGGAAAGCAGCAGAAAAAAAAAAAAAGAGTTCCTGCAATAAAAGCATTAAGTATCCTGTATCAGTAAGCATTGAGAATCACTTATTGCAGAGTGACCAGCATTCGACAGCATCCAGAAATTTGCTTTCTCCCCTTGCCTTTGAGCTAAAAATGCTTAAACTATATTAAGCTTGAACAGGAAGGGTCTGATCCAGTTCCACTGAAGTCAGAACTACTAGTTCAATTAAACTGCACCCTGAATTAATGTGTGTGACATACGATCTAACAATGAGTATTGCGTAACAACTGTGTTATCAGCTAAATACAGATATTGCAGGCTGAATTCTTTGGTTGGATAGGTATGTACCAGAGTGGTTCACGCAGTCTTGATTTCAAGGGGTTGATTGAAGGATGACTTCTGCTTGTGCACTATAGTTTGCCCCAAGACCAGAGCCCCGTAATACAGCATAGACTCAGGCCTGCTGAAGGCATCTACCTTAAGGTGCAAAACTCAGGCATTGCATTTAAGATTGTTATTGAAGACTTTGTTAAATTTGTGTTGCTTTCACTTTTCTACTGCTTCCCCCAAATAGACTAAGACACTTCAAAGTATTTTTGGTAACAAACTAAAGAGCTATATGGTACATAGTACAAGCACACTTACTGCAGCTGCTTCCAGAAGAATCCCATTCCATCACTGAATCTGGGAGCTCATCCATAAGTCTGAAACAACACGAGAGTGCAACAATTTAATGTGGTTTTGGAGCAGGTGATTCTTCATTTGGGATTTAGGAAGACAGCAAGTCTCAATTCCAAAGGGAGTGGACCTCCGGGATAGCTAATGATTCACAGTACTGCTTTTAAAACTAAATCTCCTTTTACCCGCTATATTTTTAACTCGTTGGGGACCGCTGATTTCAGCAAGACCAGGCTTACAGCTAAGACTGCACTTTAAGTTTTTCTTTGCAAATGTTTTAAGCTTTCTAGAAAGAAAAAGAAAAATGCTTTGAGCTGAAATGTTTGTTCTGATTTCAGCTTTAGGATTAATATTTGTATTTCAGAATTTAAGAACCAGTTCTGGTCTGCCTATTAGTCATTTAGCATCAGGTTCTTTCTGCCACGTAGCTCACGGGCAGCTGCGTGACGGCTGTCAAAATTACAAGCAGGCACGGCAAGGACAAAAGGGGAGAGGAAGGTTAAACAACCTTAAGTCCTAGGCACTTCATAAACTGAAGGGCAGGGCCACACATGTACTTTCTATCTATCCAGGAACAGCAAAGGACACTGGAGCTCAGAATCTGTCATTCCGTAAAAACATATGAAGTAACACCAACTCTCATCTTTGTGCAGGCATGAACCAGGATGATCTCCTAGCACCTGCAGGAACCTGCGCAAGCCCCCTTGCCCCAAATAAGTGAAATCTGTTAGTTCAGTCTAGCTATTAAAACTGTTAAGGGATCCTTTTTTTTGTTCATTTGTTTAAAGGAGCAATAAAGGTCCACAAATCAATAACAGAATGTGTTCTCAAGTGCATAAAGTTGGAGTACATAGGCGAATGCCTTCAATTCAGTAATCTGTTGTTTAGCATCAGAAATAAGGGTTTCAATTTTGGGGAAATGAAACATTGAAATATTTTCCTGTAATCTAGCTTAAATTCTAATTCAAATGGAGCCTCTCCTCTAATTATGGTATGGCATGGATATTTCTAAACTCAAATATATTAGCAGTCCTTAAATACCCCCTTAGCCAATGCTCAAAGACTTGGCAGAGCTGCCTCATCGCCCCAGCATCACTGAGAGCAAAGATTAAGAACTTGTAGTGAAGGGATGAGAGGATGAGACAACTGGTGAACAACAGAGTTTGAGTTTCTGCTCCGGCTCCTACCTTTCAACTGCACCCCACCTTCCAGGCCCAGTCCCTTCTTCCTCCCCATCACACAGGCCCCACAGCACAGGACTGGCACGCTCAGAAGTGATTCAACTGTGCTGGTAAAGTACTTATTAACTTACAAGCAACTGGATACGCACATATATATCTGCCTGTCTATTTCTGGCCTTTGAAAACAGTATAGGCACTGAAAATTAAGATAAATAGAAGGGGATGACCTGGGCAAGTTACCTAGTACCAAGAACGCAATTCATTACACTAATAGAGTATTTCTGATAAATGGAATCTGTATCATTTTCTGTGCGTTTCCGCTAAGCATCTCTTTGCTCGGTATCCTGAAAACACTAGCAATCTAAGGGTTAACTGCAAGGGAAGAATTAGTGAAGCAGCTTGATTGATTAAATTGATTTAACATTGAATTGTATAAGTGTTACCTTGCAGGGGGCTGTGTAATGATCAGAAGTTCTAAAGGAGAAATATTAAACATAACATACGATGTCAACATTTACAGATGCAATCTGTATTATCCGCAGTCTGCAGGCTAACCTTTTTCTCTGTTGAGAGCCGACGCCACACTGAATTTGCAGATTGATTTCTGTGGATCAGCTATCCCTATTGTGTACCTCTGTTGTGACTTGCCCTACTTAAAAGTTTGCTGCCTCCTCCAATTGTGATGTTACATTTATGGGTAACTACTCCTCTGTATAGCCATCTACAGGCTACGCTGTACCACATGCAATTAACTCTCTCAAGTCCCAACTGTGAAAACAGAGAAAGAAAACACTAATACACTGGTGCTTTAGCAAGCTCTCAGTGAGTCATGTTGGGATAAAGGAAAGATTTTAATCAAGTTATTTAGCATTTTGGTATTTAATTGTTTGTAGCAGCAGTAGGCTTATATATTAAAAACCTAGATAAAAACATCGGAAAAAGTGTCCCATAGAAAGTTAGATAAATTAAATGCACACGTGGAAAAACTTCCAAGAGGTGTTTGTACTATAGTCTCTACAAAGCACCCATGGAGTTTAATGGAAACACACCACAACTTTCTGTTTGTGCAGTAACGCCTGCACTAATTCATAAATGTTTTCTTTAAAAAAAGAGTACTAAAAAAATACATGTCAGACAAATGACTGTGTACTGTGCGTTTGAATTTATCGTATCTCTACAGCAGTACACACAGACATGTGGAAGAGGGTATACATGCACATAGAATTCACCTTTTTAACTGCTTCTAACATCTCTAAATTAAGGAAAATTGTTTTGGCTTTCTTGTAAGGTGCCATTCTACAGGATGTAAAGCTGTCTTTCTCAGACCTGTTTTGTTAAGTGATGAGGACAATGCAGGGTTCTAGGGTGGTATGTGTGCGCATGTGTACATGTGTGTGTTGTTTTATTTTTACTTTGTTTTCGCAGTCTGGACAGCTACAGGGTCCTTCAGATTCTGTTCCCAGGGCAGCTTCCCACATAACCATTGCAGCATGCAGTAGCCAAGGATTTCAAGGTCACCTCGTCTGGATGGGGCTAAAATGTGGGGAGGGAGAGGGGGAAGAGGAAAAAGAAAAAAAAAAAAAAAGATGAAGAATAAGAACCTCTTCTTAGGAAATAGAAAAGACTTTGATTGAACTAGTGCTGATGAAATATGAAAAAGCCAAATGGGCAAAGTGTTTTGTTTATTCAGCTGTATTAGACCTAAAACGCCCCAGCATTTGGCCACAGTCCACAGACAGGCAGTGACTTGTTACTGTTGAAGTAAGGGTCAGTTTCCTCACCTCCTCCAACTTCATCCTTCCTCAGTCTGGCCTGTCACATGGACTTGATCCCCATGGCCTCTGACATGATCCAGACAGCCCATAACTGAGTACCAACACTTTCTCAAAGAGCCAAGCAGTAAAACAAAGAAATAAATGTCTGCTGCTAAATTGCTAACACATGTTCCAGGAAGTCCATGGGGTCCACATTGGTCATGCAGGGACCCTGTGAGTGCAGACTAAACACTGATGGCCTTTCCTGTTCTCCTACAGAGCTATTTGAACTTGGAAGATATGACAAAACTGCCATCTAGTGTACAATTTACACACCAAAGTTGTCTGCTTACACAAACCGGGAACTGTTTGTTTAGAGAGTCGCCACACAAGCTAAAATACACTCGCTGTTTAGCAAGTCCTGTGTAAACTTACCGCTACTGCTTCCACAAAGGAAGTTATTTCAGAAACAACTTACTCTCTCTCTGCACACCTCAAACAGATACACTAATGACAAAATAAAAATACAGTAGATATAATTCAATCAAAAATTAACCCCATCCCCAAATATCTTCTATGCAGAAAAACAGCTAACTGAAGTTAATCCATAGATTGACTTTTCCCAAGAGAAAGAGGGGGAAAAAAAAGTGCAATACTAGTAGAATTGCTATTGCTTGCTGCTATTCAGAGGAAACCAAACCTGAAAAAACTGAACAAGCACAACTGCTGCAATATTTCTTTGTACACATTTGACTTGCAGCCTATACTGTGCAAGTCAAGACCACATGCAATCTGCAAAAACAGGAACTGTTAATCGTGATTAAAGACAGACAGATGTAGAAGTTAAATTTATGCTTTTCCAAAATGAATTTGTACTTTCCGGGAAGAAAAGAAGATTTCAGATTTGTTCTGTAGTTTTTGTCTAGCGTAAAGACTAGTAGTTGAGCATAGTGCTGTTAATCCAGCTGTAAACAGATATCATATTTTATGTGCCTTCATTAAATAAATTCCAGAAAGTCGCTCAGCAAACTTATCTTTTAATTTAAAAAGTCATCTGCTAAAAGCTACGGTGCCAACACATCGTAACTGTTTCTTGTTACTGTACTCATATTATTGTAAAAGCAGAAGATTAGTTCTTATACAGTCTCTATCTTAACTGCTATTAGACTATGGGATTATTAAAGGCCCTTCAATCTAACAGAATGCTACACTATCCCTTGGGTGCCGTTTATTTTCTGCACTAGATTCAGCAACATCCTAATGCAAGACTTGGCTCTCGTATTAAAATAAAAACACAATCTCTACCACTTGCTGTTCTGTAGTGATTTCTTCAGCCATAAATCTCCTGTTAACTGTGGAACAATTCCATTCATACACATGTGTTCACAACTCTTTCCATTATGGCAATTCCAGATTATAACCATATAAGACAGAATTTTTGATTGCAGATCCTCTAATTTTCACACAATGCTTTTTTTGGCACCTGTTTGTGTACGATGGGCTACAGAAAGCAGCCTTTTGAGAAAAAGTGTCGAAATTACAACGGACCACTTTTTTCACTGAGGGACTAACTGATACGAATCTGTAAATAATGCTAAGTCAATTAGATTCCAGAAGCTAACCTAAGATAACTCGTTTTCTGACAAAACAGTCCCCCAAGAGTAAAGTTTACTTCACAGTTAACAGTTTGGCCGTGGCTAATTACCTTCTCACTCACACGCAGATCTTCGAGCCACTTCCTGACTAACACTAGGGCAAAGCCCTCACAAATAGGGAGATGTGCGCAAGTAAGACTTTACTAATACCTTCCTAAAGCCACAGTAGTCAGCTGGAGGAAGGGGAAGTACATGTAACTATGCCATACATCACTGAAAAATAAAAGGGGAAACGTTTTACAGAGAGATGGTAAACTCCCCTATCATTGTATCTCCCGGGTCACTGCAAATGTTACTACGTAAAGACATTTACATGTGGTTTTCATAGAACCACATGAAAATGTCAACATTTGATTATTTGACTGCACTAGCTTATTCCTTCTCTCTACTCCTTTGTCAGCTCAGTATTAGAGATGCTAACTTCCTCAACTTTTAAAATCATTTAGATCCTTATAAAAAAAAATAGTCAACTAACTAATCTTTAATGAATTAATATTATCTGTGCACAACGGAATAATTAGATTTTCACCCCAAATAAAGCACTAATACATTAATTTCAAGTATATGTTTACTTGCAAAGATAAATCTGCTAGTACAATTGAAGTTACAAGAATTCTCGATAAACATCAACTGAGAGAAGTCAATCTGTTTTCATTTTAAATGTGATAGCCATGCAAAAATAAAACGATTCTGCTTGAGAACATATCACTGTTACAAGAGCATACATTCAAAATAGTACTGATTTAAATCAAATTCTCTTACTTTTCTGTAGATTAAAAACTTGGGTGTTTTTTTTTCCTTTCTTTTTAATGGATATTTGATTTCTGCTTCTCTATTAACCAGAAATATTTTTATTTTAGTCTCATATGAAATACTATTTAAGGGGAACATGTTGGCAATATTTTATTTCACAATATTTTTAATAGTTTATTTTTTTAATTTGAAGATTTAAGGCCTGATTCTGTCCTCACTCTTGCCAAGATAAATCGGGAACAGCTCCATTGAAGTTAATGAATTAACAACCACATCAATGAAATCAGAGTCAGGCCATAACAAGTTTTATATACACCACAAACACATACTCAACATGCAGGCACAGGGTTCAACGATAACTCAGAATAACATAACTGAAGCAATTCATCCTGAGACAAAAATATATTATGTATCTCTGTCTACTGGATTTGGCAGTTTATATTCAGATTTATATTCAGATTACTATTTCAAAATAGATCATAAATGATATCACACTGGCCACAATATGGTCTCAAAACTACACTGCTCCCAAGAACTCATCCAAAACCCAGGTAAGAAAGGGAGTTTTCCTCTATGGCCCTTACTAAGCTAACTTTCACAAGCCTTTTGTAAAGATGTTGAAGGCTAACGAGTGACAGATGAAATGTTCTTCTATTGTTTTTAATTAGCACTGTTACATTTCACCATTAGTGCTTCTTTAGATTGGAAGCTTTTCATAAAAATGATCATTTTAGTTGCTTGTATTGCATCTAGATGCAGCGGAACCTCCAATTCTCACTGGCATTACAGCATACAAATTCATGTTAATTCACAAACAAATATAACTCATACCATATCCATTAATCCAAAAGCCCATAAAGGAAAGGAGTGCTAACATGACCATGGAGAATATAATTATATTAAAAATGTATCATCACAATGTTCTAATAAATGAACTGAAAGTGATATAACTTCTTAACTCAAGGTTGAGATGATAAAAAACCAGACAAATATAAGACTTGTCAAAAATCAGTGCCTATATTAGGGGCAGGAGAAAGGAATAGGCTAAAAAAAAAAAGCTAATAATGAAATACTGCTTCCTCAAAGTACTGGTCAGCCTGGGGAGTTCACTGCAGCAGGATAGTGACTAACTGGATAGAGTGGGTGGCTACAGAAAAAAGGTTAAATATAGTTAAATTTACAAAAAATTGTAAAGCTCGAAGGCCATTCTGTACAGTTATCCAGTCTCAGGCAAGACTACTGCCAGCAGGAGCCGGGAACAATCTCTCCTCCCCTCATGTACAGCTCTGCACTGTTAGCTTGTCACGTTTCTGAAGTACTCACTGACACCACCGAATGTTGGAGAGAAAAATTCAGTGCAAACATGGTGTCACCACAACTGGACTACAACTCTTCCAGAGAACTCAGTCTGGGACATGGCAACAAGCAACTCTTCCCGTGCCAGCTACGGTCCCTCTCATAAACTCAGACCCTACAGCTATACGCTCAACTGGTCATACGGCAATGACCTAATCCTACTGCAGAGCTGACAGGAGTTCCCGCAGTTGTTCACAGGGAGGATACAACGGTGACTCCCCAGCACTGACCCCGCCTTGGGCGGACGCAGAGGGCCGTGCTGACAATATTGGCCTCACAGTCCTGAGGGCTCAGGTCCTCTCAAACGCAGCATCAAAGCTGGCGACCAGCCCGCACATCTGCACTGTCCTGTCAGTCACAGGATGCAGTCCCAGCACAGTAGTTGGATAACTGGCTTCAAGACCCACAAAAGCAGCGACACGACTGCTGCTGTCCTGCCATGGCCAAGCTCATGTGCACACTGTGAGCCAGCAGGTCCTGCAGGCTAATAAGTCCCCAAACTGCAGTCCTCAAACCTCTTCAAAATAGCAGAGCCATCCTGCACAATCACAACAGCCTAATGTGCAGCAATGTGCACAGCAACCTCCAAACAGTTACACGTGTCCACTGACCAGCAGGATCCAACTGCAGAGCCTCCTTGTTTTTGCACTTGCTCCGCTGCATCCATTATAGAAGAGTGCAGCCGGCAGCAGGATTCTCCTCTAAACATGGACAGAGAATGAATAACCATCAGGCCTGGTGGAATGGGATGTGCTGAAAGGAAGAGGGCTGGGGTCCTGATTTGGTGGGGAGAAGTTTATGTAGTGGGAAGGTTGGAAGATGCAAGGGAACTTCACCATGAGATCTGGGTGGGACATAAAATGGTGGTGGCAAGAGGTGCAGGTACCTGGTCGGAAGTAAAAGGTTCCAAGCTTGCAGTAGGGAGAACGTGTGGCAGGAGAGTGGGGACAGAAGTTTTACTCTTCTTTCACATCTGTGTGGCAGAAAAAAATCACAAAGGTAAGGGGCTGACAAGCAGCTGTGAGATTCACTAACTTTTTGAACTCCTGGTGTAGAGAACGAGAGCCAAAATTAAACAGCCAATTCCCAGCCACACTCATCAGTTGTTCTAGAAAGTTGTGATGCTCATCATCTTATTTTTGCTGCTCCTGGACATTCTTGGCAGGACAGAATAAGCTTACAGAGGCGGTTATAGGAACCTATTCAATCTTCTCCTTGCTAAAGCCTGACTCTTCTTTCGCTTACAACGACCTCCTGCTCCCTCTTCTGCTGGGCAGACATTTCTAATACAACACTCAGAAATTAAAACATTTTTCTATTTATTTCACACTGCAAAGTCGCACCCATTTGTTGCCAGATCAGTTATATTTTTCTTTTATTTTTAGGATTTACAGTTTCTCCTACACACAGTCTTTGGGAAACACATACCAAACTGCAGCAAATCAATAATTCATTTGACCGGCAAAAAAATCCAGCAGGCTCCCTCTGAATCCTAACTATACATGGACAGATGCCAAATAAACCTCTTGATCCAGAGCCATTTAGAGCTCTGTTCTCTGGAAGCTATGCGGGCTCAGAAAGAATATGTTTCCAGGCATAGGTGTTTATATTCTTGCACATCCTTCCTCACAAAACAAACCCTGCATATATTCTAGTCAACCCCTGCATGTAAAAGAAAAGGAAAAATGGACGAGCATTGAGCTATGTTTTTAATATCAAACAACAACAGTTCTGTCAGACCAGTGGGGAAAATAAGAGCAAGAACTGAGAGCTTTCCCTATAACCGGCTCGATGCCTGCATGGCCCTGTACCAACACAGTGCACAAGCACTCAGACAGACCTCAAGGAACGCATGCTGCAATAACCCAATGTGTGGTGCACAAAGAACTGGCTAAAATATGGCGTCAAACATAGCTCCAACTGCCTTCCCTAACACAGGACATGAAAATAAAAACATTTTTGCTCAATGAAACCAGCTCAGAGAAAACTTATTCACCAGCTACAAAAAAGTGACAACCAGTGGGCCTGATTGAGGCAAACGCCATCAAACTTTACATATCTACAAGCTTGTCAAAAGTCACCACTACTGTCTTAAGCAGCTTTTACTATTCTAGATGTAGAGAAAAGTCCCACAAGGACTTCAGCTGGCGCTCCGCCCAGTGGGAGAGATGGCAAAACTGCTATAAGGTACTTGGAAACATTGTTAAAAGGAAAAGGAGTCATCTTGAAATCTATGACAAACGCAAATACATGCTGGAGAGAATTCAACATAGACAGTTCATACTCTTACGTTCATCAATGACAGCAAATTAAAACTGGTCTTATGCACTCAATGCACAGGACTGGAGTATTTAAAAAAAACTCAATATGTTAAGCGCAGTATATCTCCAGAGAAATTAGGTATTGACTGCATGCCTCAGTGAGTAGAAAATCTACAAAAATCCATAGGAGGCATTGATCCAAATATTACTTTTTAACACTAACTATGTAACAATTTTTTAAATGTACACTGGGTGCAGATATAATTCTCTTTAATTATCAATCAACAAACAAAAAGGTAATACTGTTTATACAGTATGGTCTTTAAAAACGAATACAATGAATACACTCAAATACTATGCGAAAACTAACAATGCAGTTGCGCCATACAAACTTGCATCGAAATAAAAATGTTTTAAATTTAAAAAGCCTACACACTGGTTGCAATGAGATTCAGCAACCAAATACAGGAATGCTGACGGTGTGGGTCAGATCCTGTGGCAAAGCCCAACTTGGGCCCTGACCTGGTTCAAAGTGCACGCTAGACATAGATAGGGGATGTAGCAGGTTGCGATGAATAGTTGCAAACACCCAACAAGCCTAGAAGCCCCGCAAGCAGCACTGCGGCACAGAAGAGCCAGCCTGAGGGGCCCAAACACACTGGGCAGAACACAGGTGAGCCATGCAAAACTAAAGACAAAACCAGCATACAGAGCGAGACAGCAGGCAGGGCAGCTGCTCCCAGCCTTTCCCAGCTCAGGGGGAATTCCTTTTCAATTCCAGCACAAAGTCAGGGCCACCAGCACCATCAGTATACACTGGCACGCACCAAACTAACTTGTTTGAAGGCAGCGATCTGCCATCAGCTGCCACAGAAATGGCACGTCCAACTCAGCCCTTAACAGAGACTGTCAGAAGAATATGGACTAATTCTACCACCCAAAAGCGTTACCATGCAGTGGCCACTGGTAGGAAACTTTCTGGATCTCAGTGGACTGCATAACCTCTCTATCTGATGAACTCCACAGAGAGCCTGGGGAATAAATAGACATGCAGCTCGGTTAAACTCTCAATTCAACTAGGGAAACACCAGTGTTGATTTAAATTAGCAGAATGTGGTTACATTTGATTGGCTTTATGCAAGGAGGTTGCAGCTTCAAGCATTGCCAAGAGGTGCTTTTGAAAGCAAGAGATTCATAATTTTGTTCTAAGGTTCAGCATGTACCTCAAATCGCTGCATATATACAGGTAGCTACTTTATAAGCAAGTAAAAATGTTCTGATTTGTCTAACTCAATACAGCAACTGGCACTATTCAGGGGTTTTGAGGTTTGAGATATTTATGTTGCTATGTACATTCAGGAAATGCCCTCTGGAAAGGATCTCATTTATATAAAACAATATTTAAAAGTTAGAACTATATTCCAAGAGCATTAAAATAAAAAAAATACTCCATTCTGAAAAAATGGGTAACACCAGAGTGAAGGCCATCCATGCAGCTTTAAGTTGCCAACAGTGAAGCACTCTTTAAACACCTTTCAGAAGAGCACCCCACCTCACTTGCTACATGAGACTGCGCTGAGACTCAATCATGAGTCAGGAAAACGGGAGATTGTTGAGCAAAGAAGCCCTTTGTCCCATCTGTTGGAAGTCTTTTGGTATCCTGAAACATCTCCGCAACTCTAAACCTCCCAACAAGAGATGAGGTGAGAGAAACCAGTTGCTATGTTCTGCCATCAGGACCTGTGCAATCTCCACCAGAAGTCACTGCAGATGCATATTTTCCCTAGGATGTTGAGAGACCTGCTGCAAATGGGAAACTCTGGTAATTTGACCTTAATGGATTCAGGCTGTTACAAGGTCAGAGCTGAGGCATTCAATGTAAATCATTCGGATTCTCCGCAACATACCAGATACCACATCATGTTCTGCAGGCTTTTCTAGCAGAAGCCTCAGAAAAATCTATGGATTTTCCGTTTGCAGCTATTAACAAGCAGAAAATTTTCTGGTGTAAGATGGGGGTAAGCTCCCTCAAGCTATCTTTCTGAATATTTTCTTTTCTGGAGTCCTCTGCTTTTCACCAATTCCATCATAGCTTTAGCTACTTGAGGGAGTAATCTAACCCACAGACTGCAAAAGACAAGAACTTAACTCACACTTGCATGTGCACACCTTTTGCTACCCACATCTGTAAAAATTCCCTACTCTTTCAAATAAAAGGAATTATCTGTCCTGTAACCACATACCCATCAACAGACACCTGTCCACTAGACAAACTAGCTGCTATAACTACCCAACTGCCAAATCCCAAACACTCCAGCTTCCACCTGTTCTTCAAACAGCATCCACATCAAATACTAGTACACACACTGCTCACACTACCAGGAAAAACAGCCAGAGTCAGATCTCCAGAAAATGCACTGTATGTTTGGGAGTGCTAGAAGAGTCTGAAACAAATGCCCTCTTCACCACAAAATATTTTTTAGCAGGTGAAATTGTGCAATTGTCTTAGCAGCAAATACTTGACAGTCTTATTTCATTTTTCCTAATGACCAGAGTTAAACGACTGCAGGTTTTAACAGCACTGGCAAATTATCAAGACCCTCTACATTACATGGTCAATGGTCCTTTTAATAGAAAAAGCAATAATATACAGTTGTTTGTGCCAACTAAAACTCGTTAGAAAGTATTAGTTTAAGGTAACAGTTCAGCAGCTATTAACAAGCACAAATTTCTGCAGTTATCGCTCGTGACACTATGATCCTAGCAAAGCTGGCAGCAGAAAACCATTCCTTTTGTTTTAGAAGATCTTGAGGGTGGGAGGTGGGGAGGGAAATAGGGGAAAGAAAAGTTAACAAAAACACTGTTTCGTAGCAAGAGTCAAAGTTTTTCAATAATCACAATTTTTTTCACTAGCATAACATTAGAATTGACTTTTTGTCTTGCTGACATAGCAACTAAGAAAGTTGTGTTGCATTGACCATATTGATTGTGAACAATGCAGCCATCAGTGGGACTTTGCACCATATATTTTCGATATTGACCTCCCATTCCCTTTTCCATGGCTCTGTGGGTCTGCTATTGGATTTGGACTGCAGTGTAATAAACAGCTAAGGTTTAATTAATGGTAAATGAATACAAGACATAGGTTATGACTTTAACTAATTAGGGAATTGTTGAATTAAGTCTGCCTTGGAATGCAAGGCAGTACAATCAATATCCAATAAAAGGACTATGTATGTAATTTACCTGCAAATGTGTTTCCAATACCATCAAAGTGAGTTTAAATAAGTAAGATATATGAAAGGCTACTGGAAAAGATTTCAAAAAGTTAACACTTTATGGCTTCAAAAAAGGTTTTTCTCCTTGCAGAAGGAATGTCATCTTGAAATATCTTCTCATAACACAGATGGTGACACTGACACACAGCTCTCCCTAAAGGACGGTGCAGACTTGAAATGTTTTTCCTTGACAATGCAACATTAGCAAATACCGCCTCTGCCTCTACAGAGTATAGCAAACGCAAACCAGTACTCCCAACATGAACCAATTAAGTTTAATGGCAAGCCCTTACGGCATCTTGGCGCACCTCCCAGTACCATACGCACAGCAGCCTTTCAGTTTCAACCGTGCGGCTCCCCTTCCCACACCAGCCATGGAGAAGCATTCCAGGTACAAGAAGAGCTCACCACGCAAGGGTCTGATCAACCCTGAGCAATCCCCAGGACTAATTCTATTGTATACATCAGCTCACACAGTCTGATTACTCATTCTGTAATCACTCCTCTGAAATAAAAAAAAAAGAAACCTACCTACTCCCTTGTGGGCATCTACGCTGGTAAACTCTATTGTCCCATTATGGCCCTTCCTAGGATTTTCCTGATACTGTTTGTGGTTCCCATTGGGACAATATCTGTAGGAAAGTCCATAATCTGCAAGATAAACCTGGAAGACATGAACAGACAAATGAATAATGCTTTTGTCCTTTGAAAGTATAACCTTTATAATTAAGTCTTAAGAAACTGATAGGTTAAGGACAGCCTTAGATCTAAATTTTATTAAACCAAATGGTGCCGCAGGATAAAATATGTACAACTGGGGGCTATAACAGCTGCCCTCCCCATTTAAATCCTTCCACTACTATACTCTTATCTTATTTCAGAGTCGAGCAGAATTTCAGTCTTTTTATTTTGTTCCTAAGCTCTCTCCTCTCCAGGTGGGCATCTAGACATCATAAACTGCAATATGCCTTTTATGTATCCTCATGTTGCTTATGGGACCCCTTCCCCTCCTTACTTAAACAAGCACATACACACCCGTGTTCAAATTTTCCATCAGCCAAGCCTACAATTTCGTAAGCGCAGTGCAACTTAAAAGCCAGAGGAAGTGAGAGGCAGCAGCTTCCCCCAGCCAGACTGGACACAGAGCTCCAGAGCTAAGAGGGACTGTGACCACAGGGCTGCTGGGCATTAGCCTAACTGGAGGCTCTTCTTTTTGAATATCACTGTCAATAAGTCCATACTGGCAACAACTATTTAAACATAAAGTGTAACATAAAGCAAAGCAAAACAAACTAGCTCCCGCCGAACCCAGAAAGCACTCTTAGTAAATCACGCCTGAATTTATAATAAATTTTAAAAGGCATAGAGCCAGACTTCATTCCGTGTTATTCTGAAGCAAATCCATGGCGCTAAAAGTGGAAGAGAAAAAAATTTGGGCCCCCACCGTGTATACTGCAGCAAGCTCATGCATTCTGCCACATTCACCTTTCCATTCTGACACAGGTAAATATTTTTGTCCCCCAGGATCCTTCCCTATAGCTACCTAAATAACCAGAGGCAGGAAGCTGCTCAGTTCTGAATGATGTATCTGGGAAATGCACTGGCATATTCTTGGGACTTAACTGTGAAAGTATTAACTGACTTTAAACTTAGTCTTGCTCACTTCTATGGTATTTGAAGCTGAAAACGGAACAGCTCAGGACAGCTGAATTGTACTTTCTGTTCTTCTGCTGCCTGTCAAGACAAACATGCCATCTGGCTCCTATGCCTCTATTTCTCTATAGGCACAGCGCACGCAGTACTGCATCCATGTCAATTCTGCCACTCGCATGATTTAGATTAAGGGCACAAGTCCACTCCATGAAGTTCAGATTAAAATGTTCAATCCTCCAGCAGGGGTGGACTTAATACATGCACATGGTCAATTACTGCAGCGCAGCTGACAAGCAGTAACTTGTTGAAAGCAGCTGGAATTTAATCACAGTCTGTCCACCCCACAATATCCCATAGGTTATTTTCTCACTCTGTCACTTTCACACTCCCACCTGGCCTTTGCCCCTTACATTGACCAGTTCTCACATTAGGCAATTGCTTTTTTTATAAATACTCAAGTATGGTACTTTCACTTTTCTTTTTTTTTTTAAACAAAAACTACAGACTGCTATTATATTGCCAACAGAACTGATCCCTGGGGCAAAAGCTAAATCATCTGAAGGCATATAGAGATCATTTCTACTAAATCACATTATACTATATCATAAAGAAAAACTTTTTCTTATTCAAACCTTAGTTTTGTTTCCTCTTTAGCTAAAAAATAGTTTATCCTGTAAAAGTCTAAAATAAACTCTTCTAGCACTACTTGTAATTTAATTATGTCACTCCTGGTAGAGGGAAAACAAACAAAAAACCCTCAAGAAAACGCATTATTTTGTAGCACATTCTGTTGAACGACTGATTCCTGTTTGTGCTGCAGGCAGCTTCAAATCCTGGGATGGCTGGTCTCTTGGTTTTACTGTTTCTGCTGCAGGATCTGTGCTCATTTGGAGCGTGTAAGCTGGGACGCAGCACTCACTTCCTGCAGGGTGATGGCTTTTAAGATTACCAATGATGTTTTTCACCTGACAGACTATACAAACCGTGATACAAGATTAAAGACCGTAGGCACATTTAGATATCTGGGACAAGGCATAAACTTTGTTGGGTTGACTGATTTGATTTTCTCCTGCATCCGTTCTCCAGCGTATTCCTGATGCTCTGGTACCCGTCCTAATTGAGCCCACAGTCAGTGTAAGAGAACTAATTTAAACTACCCTAATATCAAGTTTTGTGAGTCTTCTGCATCCTTTGTGGGCTGGGAAGGAGAGACTAGGCTAGAAGGTGTACTCTTCCCAGGCTGAGTGGTACATTTTGGATTTTGCTTGACTATAGATTTTTGACATACACAGTTGACCAGATACAATAAAATGAAATACAGAGCAGATTTCAGCCTCTAAAAATTCAGACTATGCCTTATATTAAAATGAGAATCTAACTATTAGAAAAAACAATACAAGAAAAGCATCTCTGCCAGCTTTCTGGTTCTGTCTGGGCTCGGAACACTAGCTTATGTGATAGACACTTCCATATGGCAGCCCAGCCTTGGAGGGGTTTTTGTCTGTTTTAAAAACAGAGCTTCTAGAAAGTAGCCACAAGTATTTTCTTGTCAAACTTGAACTATGTAAAAAAGTTACCAGTTATCTTAAAGATAAATCACAGTAACTATATACTCTTAGTCCATTTTTAAGTTACAGATTTGCTTAAAATACCTTCAGCAGTAGTATCAGCAGAGCAGTTTTAAATTTATACTGAAAAACCCATAAAAGTGAGGAGTAGCTTTAGGTTATCCTACCTTGACTGATGGTGGCAAGGCCTGGAAACCAAGCAGCAGTCACTTCTCAAAGCCACTCACATACAGTTGCAACAACATCTACGATCACACCACAGTTTGCTCCAGAAGTTGGTCATGAGTGTCATTATTCAGCTTACATCTCTCTGAGCCATTTATCACTTCCACAACTTTCACACCCAATTTTTTCCACAAACATGCAACTGATGGTAGCCTCTCAAGCCAAAGCTTCTTGGCCAACAAAAATCAGTCTCCAGCTTGTACAAAACCAGCAATGCACTGTTACAACCTTGCCACAACCATTATCAGAATGACTACGTTATTTTAAATTACCATTAATTTCATTTCATCAACTCTCATTATAACACTTTCATCATTAAAAAGATATATAGTTCTTTATAGCTAGTTGTCACTTTTTGACAATGTAACACAGCGTGCCATTCCAAATTTGGTAGAACATGGTAGGTAGGGGATTTAATGAATTTGTAGGTGGTTGTGGTTTTTTTAAGGGTATAGGAAGGGGGAAATAAAGATTAAAGAATACTGAGAAACATTGAGTCAGTGTTAGTATGTGTTTCAATACCATAAATATTTTTCACGGGCGTGCTTTTTTTAGGAACAACAAAACAAGAACAAAAAGAGAACAAAACACATGCAGAGTAAGATAAACAAGACAGTTGAAACAAGAAATGGTAACATGAGTGATGAAGGTGCAACACTGACATAAGCTGGGTTTAGCTGTGTTACATTGTACACTCCTTCCCACACACTTACTTATTTTAACCCCTGTTTTTGTTCAAGTTTCTTCTTTACACATACAAGTCTGCACAAGACTCAGCAGTGTTTAGCACGGTCCGTTATTAATAGATTTTGTTATAGATTAGCAGCCAGATCTCTAAAGCCTTTACACTTAATTTAATGCAAACTTGAATGCACCGAACCTGTCCAAGCAAAGAGCCACACAGGCACAAATAACTATTTATGTGCACAAGCAACCAGATGTAAATTCGGCAGTCGTCTTGTCCTTTCTGTGCATGACTCCCTCACAGTGCTTTATGTCTGAAGTGCTAAATATCTGCTAAGCGTCTAAAATTCTTACAACTTTTATACATTATGATATATAACTGCACTGATTTGGGAACTCATAAGCCTGGCACTTTGGATTCACATGGTATTCTCCTTATCTTGAAGTACACAGATCAGGAGATTTATCGCTGAAAGGATAACAATGCAGTGATTTGCTTCGTACATTTTCTTTCCAGTGTTTCCATTACTAGGGTTATGTAATGCGTTGTAAATAATTAAGTAGATACCTACTAATAAGAGGCAGATTGGTTGCTAATGGCCATAGTGCTGTCAACTTCAGTTGGACAATACACTACAAAAAGGCTAAAGAGAGACTGAAGTCCATCTTGGGACAGCAAGTCTGAAGGATAGTATTTGGGACAGAAATAGCATCTTTCACAAAACAGAAGCCAAGGAAGGATGAAAGCAGGTTAAAAGAAGGACAGAGGGGAAGAAATATTCTGTGACTTGTCAGTGGCAAGTCTTGATGCTGGAATCAATTGAACTCCAAGATATTTGGGCCATTACTACAAAAAGAAATTAAAACAGTGTAAAGAGTTCTACCCAAATGTAGCAGTAGAACTGATGAAAGCAAATTAAGGCCATCTGATTGTGAAGCTACAACTCAGATCAGGGGCATAGCCAGCATCCTTGTGTTAAAACTCAACTGCTTCTGTATGATATCTCTGCATACTGTATCCTTCCTAAAAACATGTGAAAGAGAACAGAGATTTTCGTTTTTCTCAATTCATCTGCTCTTTAGCAAATCTGTCATACTGGACTAAAGAGCAGGAATCACAATGATTCACCTCACAATGAAAAACAGCTTAAAGTTGGAATTGTTTTCATGCATGTTTTTCCCCATATGATCAACGTGCGAGCTCTGTATCTTCTATGATGGTCCACTGAAAGCTGGTCTTAAAAGTTAACATTTTTAATTTTTTTTGTATTCTTCTTCTTCCCCTTTTCGGTTAGGGCTATCTATGACAATCAGGTCTTCGAGTTTTATTCTGTAACTATCCTATCTAAGAAATTATTAAAAACAAAGTCAGAACTAAGGTGCAAATGCAATTAAAATTTACTGCTTAAAAATCTAAATAGATAACTTCTGGTGCAGACTTGAGTCTGCAACACTGCAGTATGTCTGCCCATATATTCCCTGGGAGGAATAAAAGAAAATACTACCAGGTAATTGTTTTGAAGAGGCATTCTTCCAACCCTTATTTCATTTATTAAAAACTCTGATTTTAAGCTCTTGTCTAGTGACCACTTGTCCCTTTTAATAGTATCATAATTTAAATGAGTTTAATGGATTTGAGTTTCTCTTTTAGAGTCTATATCAATAATGCTTATTATTCCATTTTATCATACAGTTACTGCTATTCACCGAATTATCTTTAACTTGCCACAATACTGAGACAGTGCTTCACTTGTTCTGTAATTTATAGGTCTGATCACTTCAAGTTTTCTTTCAGGACTCTCCAGGATTCATGGGCTGTGTACTTCCCTCAGTACATCACTCCTATTCTGTCAGTCATTGTGCTGGGTCCACGTTCAGAAACATATTGACTACAGAATTGATCTTTTGACCTGTAACTCACTGAATGGCCTCGCTTCCTTCTATTGAATAGATCTGCAGCAAGCTGCTCTTTGAGGTCAGTTGATTCTGATCTTCTAACCATTTCTAAACATCATTTGGAGGTCACAGAGTGGCAGGACCTTTACTTTATTTGTTTCTCTGCCTTGCCACAGAAGGTACAGCATAGCAGTATGGATTTCACACATTCTTTCAAATAGGGGACTATGATATTTATTGGCTGTGGTGTAAATTTACCAGGTTAGTTTACAGAAGAGAGGGAGTAGCAGCAGAAAGCCTAACATAGAAAAATGATCTGTTTTGGAAGTGCAGGAAGTCAGTGATAAATTTGCACATAAGAGTACACATGAACAGCCACTAAATGACAAAAAAATGCAATGCTGAGTATAAAGGTGCACATGCTTTCTTGAACAGAGATTTATGTCTCTTCACCAAAACAGAATATGGAAATACATCTCTGAATCCACATATATTTTATTTTTAAGAGATTAATTATGGGTTCCTTTGAAAACAAGTTTCTAGAATTCAAGAACACTTCCAATTTATTTTCTCTTAAAATCCTAGACCCTAAAGAGCAAGAACCCACTAGCACAAAATTCTTAACAAAAACTCACCACAGAAATTGTTTGGTCAGACAGCTTTATTATGCCAACTCCCACTGGAGCTACACGTCTCTCAGCTTGTGTTCCTGAGTTTGAGTTTGCCACTGGCTAGATGCTCTCACTCCCTATTTATAAGATTAGGTTGATCACTTTACCTCCCAGTTCCATTGTTTTAAAAAAATAAGACCAAGGCAATCTAGCTATCCACCATTTTAGCAGAGAGAGAAGGTTGGACAAAACACTTCACAGGCATTTGGTAGCAATATCAGTGCCTGAGGTTTTATCTGAAGAGTCTAAGGTTAGTACAAAATTGCCAAATTAAAATACAGCAACTCTGACAAGAGTTCAGAGGATTCAGGACAAGATATTTTGTACTGTTGTCATATTTAGTCAGCGGTAATGCTCCACAGAGCCTCCCAAATACTGTACTGGTAAATACATAATACATTCAGCTCACCAGCATGTTTTAAAGACAGCTTGAATTGTAGAAAAGGCTGTCACAACATCATGAAGTCTTACATAGGAACTGGACATGTTTGGAACAGGAAGAAGCAACTTTCATGGCAAAATTACATGCAAATTAATGGCACATGCAAATAGTGAGCATATGACAAATGCAAAATCATCTGTGCAAATACACACGTACAGTTCTGAATACCTGAAATCTGTGTGAGAATATCATCTAGTACTGCTCCTAACCCAGGTGAAGAACAGTTATTGAAGTATGGGGGCAGACGGCACATCAGAGTCAACAATTCCAGGGGGCGGATATTCAATCAGTGGCATATGTAGATCTGCCAACTTGAAAGTTTTAGCTGTGGTGTTGGTGAGATTATTCCTTCTTTTTATGCGTCACAAGCCACAGAGCATACGTGTTTCAAGACACCGTGCAAGCTGTGTCTGGAAAATAATTTTTTATTTGACCAGAAACAGCCCCATTAAGCCACCTGCCCTGCCTTGTAAGCTAAATGTAGTATACATTACCTTAAAATACATTTAGAAATATCGCTGTCATGGCTGTAGACTGGTATGGTATAGTTATCATGGCTCCAGTGAAATCAGCAGACCTGTGGCCACTTGCAGAATTTCTGGGGCCCATGACTGGGAAGTTTATCCGAATAATATCTGAACAGCTCTAGGTTTTCTTAAGCATACAGAAATTAAAGTTTAATTCATACCTTACAAACACAAGTTAACATTAGAAATTCTCTCCTGTTAGCTCTTCTGAATTAGAATGTGAACTTTTAAAAATGTTTTATAGAATAATTTCAGTGGAAAATAAATTTTACGGCAACAAAATTCTACACAAAACCTCTCAGCAGTAACATACACTTCGTACATGTTGAGCTAGGAGCTACTTAAATCGGAATATCTATTGATGTCTTTTATTTAATAAATATAACTTAAGTTATATTTCCACCTAAAGCTTCAGCTCAGTAACTCACAAATACCTTATTTTTAATCTGTCAATGAATTTGCTATTCATGAAAACAAAATACTAGTATAGCATGATCTTCATGCAGACAACATGTGAAACAAATCAGAAAGTCACGCCACGATTTGGCTAATTCAAAAGCAGCTGATCAAAGTCAGCTACATGTCTTAAAATTTTATGATTACTGTAAATGGACACTACCAAAATTATTTCAATGCAAAAAACAGCAGCATATCTTGCTGTCATAAAAATACACAATAGCCAAGACAAAAAAAGTCATTTGAGTTATGTTAATGCATTTGGGTAGCAGATCGTTTTGCCTCCAAATAGCCTCCTTTGGATTCAGCAGGCTGGTAAACACCATAAACTGAGGTTATGTACTGGCTGCTACCATTGTCTAAAAACACGGTTGTTATAAACAGCCATGGTAGTTTTCAAACTATGTGTTTTAGAAGTTTAACTTGAAACTTGTAAAAAAGCAGATATAGTTTAACGGTTCAACCTCCAATGGCTGTGAGCTGTTTTGCAAGATTTGTTTCTTCATCACTGCAGCACAAAAATAAAAATCAAAAGAACAGTACTGCTTACAGCTAATAATATTTAAGTGAAGTTAGAGATACCCTTTTTTTCCTAAATGATTTTTTTTCCAAGAAAAAAAGCATACTTGGATTTTATTAACTGAAGAAAAAAAGACATGGTGAGAGCACGCAGAGTATGACGGATCAAAAGATTTGTTTCAAAACATTTCACCAAAACACTTCAATTTCAAGGCTAGCTTTAGGCTTTAGAGTGTTAGAGAGCAGCAACCTTAATCCTACTTACCTGTTATACCCACTACAATGAGCAGGACGAAAGAGTTAGCGGCACGGAAACACAATTCATGATAATATTAGAAAGTTAGAACTTCGCAAGAATGAAAATACAATGGGCCACATCCTTAAACTCTACTAATACACTTAATTGCTGTTCTAGGTTATGCCAGTTTAAGTCCTCTAACTCACCTTCTTGATTAGATGACCCATCCATACCTGTACCCCAGTCAGCAGAGCATAAAGGCAATAAAGCAGAGCTTTGTCCTGCTTCTTTCTCAGACCTTAAACTCCACAGAGCCACTCTCAGATTTGTCGTGAGAGGACGTGAATGTTCATGCACAAACTTCTTTTAATATGTGAATTGTTAATGCAGAGTATATATAACTTAAAACTATTAAACAGTTATAGACACATCAGAGTAATGGTGTACATAAGCAAACATGCTTACCTCATGTGGATTGGTGTAGCCCAAAAGTAGATTTGCTGCTTTAATGTCACCATGAACATACTCATTTTCATGTATATATTCCAAAGTATCCAACTAGGAAAGGATTTAGAACAGAAAATAAAACATCACTGTCTTCACTCTGCCCCTAACCCTACCACCAAATATTTCTCACTTATACCGTGAAATCAAGGGCTACACAGACTGAGCTGACAAATTTGTTTTGAGTTAGAGCGCAAAGACTACCACTCTGTCCACAGGGTCTGCTCCCACCAGGCACATAGCTGACGGCAAATCATAAACAAGCCATACTTTGTCAGGAGGTATCCCTGTGTAACGACCTACGAGTACCAGCTTCTAAGATCACAAAGCAAGAATGAAACTAGTACTTTATAAATATGGGGGGAAATGTTGAGAACACCAAGCTCTGAAAAAGAACGTATTCAATCAGCCCTGAAGGTTTATAACATATTTGATGCTGCCAGCTATTATATGACCTGCATTTTATGTCACCATCCCTCTGCATCATCATCCTTCTTCGACTCCTTACTGAGATAAGATAGCTCTAATTGTTATTAAAAACACATTTGCACTTGGCAACTCATACAAAGTACAATCTAATCCTGGCTTTTGGAGGGTACAAAGAATGTTACAAGTTTGTCAACTATGCGACTAGGAAAGGCCTTCACTTTATTTTTTTTTTTTTAAATTGTTGTTATTATTTAGGTTAATAGGAAACTTTGGAGGTGGCCAGTCTAAACCCCCTGCTTGATTGATCAGATTGAATAGTCAAGTTTTAAAAGTTCCCAAGGATGGATGTTTCACAGCCTCTGGGAAGCATGTTCCAGTGCTAAGACACTCTTTCTGCAAAAACTTTTCCTTTATCCTCGGAGTTCCTCTTCCTGCAACTTAAGACCATTGCCTCTACTCCATTTGCTGTGCACCTCTGTTCAGCAATAGCAGTCTTTCACAACACAAATTATATTACAAAGTAGCATGTACACAATCTTCCATTAGTATGTGCCAGTCTACACACATTTGAAAACAAAACTGGTATTTGCAGACTAGCCTAATCCCGGCTTGTTCAGCAAACCAACTGAAAATTTTGCATTCAGGCATGCAATGGTGAACTTTGACAAACATGGATGTCTAATACAAAACCCTTCAGACACTGGAAAAAAAATAATCAATACATGTTAAAGCATATGAGAATAGGCTTACACATCTCAGTCTAGACACACATTTTGAAGTGTATGGTCTATGTTTTAATCTATTAGAAAAAAAAATGGTTTAATCCCACCAACTCCCAGTCTACAGGGGGTCTTGATTTTCTACATAATGCTCGTTTTATTAAAAAAAAAAAGATTAAAAATAAGAAAATACATAGCATTTACACAAGTTGAATTCAAAACTCAAGAGCTACCTAAAGGAACTATAGTAGAAAGATAATTTTCTAGTTGAACTTAGCAATTTCGTCTCTCTCTGTACATACCATTCGTGCTCCAAGTTGCAGAACAGTCGCCTTCTTAAATCTGCTTCCACAATCTTCAAAGATTCTTTGAAGGTCTTCCCCCAGCCTCTCCATGACCATGAACCTATAGCTACCAGGACATAGAGAAAAGGGAGGAATTCTTTAAGATAAGACAGCAAGTTTGTGTCAGACTGAAAGGACTTAGCTCCATTTTGTTGAAAATGGATTTTCACTCAATTTGAGGTTTATTTCATCTTATTACCTTTTTCCCTTGTACTCAGCCAAGCCTGATCCCCAAAACACTGGAATTCCTAAACATCTTATTTTTTTGAGATTCATCCATTTTCTTACTGTAATAATCATAAAAAGATAACATTGGGTTAAAGGTAGCTAGAGAATCTCACATTTGATGTGGGGTTTTTTGTTGGTTTTGCTTTAGTTATCAAGCCAAGACTTTGAACGAAACAATGAAACAAATAAGACTTATTCAGCAGTTTGTGTAGCAAACAGTTCAGACCATAACATTACTCTGAAGTTCTCTACATTCTCCAAAACAAGAAGCGTTTTTTTATTCTAGCAATGTGGTACTTTGCTCCCCTAGAAGGCAGATAAGCAATTATCAATAGCTGAAGAAATACTTCCTTTAGAAGCTCTACTTTATTCAATACAGAACGCTTCAAGCTATCAAAAGTGCTTATTCTACCAGCAATCTAAGTCATCTAAAGTCTTTAGGACAGTTCCCATGAATAAATCACATCAATGCTTAAGAGTCTGCAGAATCAAGTGCCTTGATTACTACTAAATCCTGTGATGATTACACACACTCTTAGCTCTGCACATGGTAATAGTTTCAGAAATACTGTCACCAATTAGTCCATGTAGTACCTCTGTTCTAATGCCGGCCTCTGAGTTCATTCATTGTTGTGCACTCTGAAGTGTGCACACAATAAATTTGGCATGCTTCCGTTCTCCCTTCTGATCAGAAAGGACAAGAATGACATCCAACCAAAGAAACTTATAGCAATCTAAAATTATTATAGCACCAACTAGGATTAGTTCTGTGCATATAAAAAGAGCTGGCTATCAAGCTCTAAAGCAATTGTTCTTATTAGAATCAGTTAAACCCAAACTTGTTCTTAAATCTACCTGAATCAAAACCAAGATATTACTTACTATGCTCTTGTTTTGCAGCCCTCTGGTAAAATTTCAGTTCAGAAAATAAGGGGCCATTTTCAAGATATTCCTATTCAGAAATAAACAAACTTAGTATCATAAAATACATTAGAAAGACAACAGTTTCTAAAGAAAAGTGTATGAGAAATTCAAAGAGGATGAAACCCCTTTTTTTCCACCCCCCCTCCCATATACCATGCTGTCTGAAACGTAATTTTAATAAGTAGCTAAAAAGAAAACTTGCTTGGCACACATTTTCATAATTCCTGAAAGAAGCTGTGTTGTTTAAGACACTATTTTCAGGAATATTGTAGATCAGGTGTGTTTAAGGTCATAATCTGATTTTCCTTACTAAACTGTTGTGGGCAGTAATTAAGGAAAGGAAAGACAAGTCAAGGAAATACTGTACGTCATGAAAATGGCAAACATAACCCCAAGCAGGGAAAGTATATCAAGATATAAAAAACAGGGAAAAAGCCAAAAGCCACAAGCACACAATACAGACCCAATTGCTAAAAATAAGGATAGATAATTATGAGAAAGAAGTGCATCCAAGTTAACAATTTAGAAATGAGATCTACACATTACCACTTTGATTACATGCACTGCATCATCTTCTACAGGAACATGAGTTTGAGGGGAAGCTGCAAAATGAGAAAGCAATGAGGATCAAGCTCTATGCAACAAAATATAATTGCAAATAAAGACCAACGTAACATTGCATAAGGTGACCAAAAAATACACAACAAAGATACCCAACATTTTGTCTGAATTCCTGCTTTTAAAAGTCAGAGTTTCGTCAAGTTCAAGGAAAAACAAAATGAAAACAACACACACACGGAAGTTTTAATCAACAAGTGCAGAAGCAATTTTAACCCACATTTTCAGAACTCTCTCCCTCAATGCTAACTAAGGAGTAAGCAGGATGTCTCCATTGCACGTTTGCACCACAATGAGGTATTCCATTGTAACAGACTATGTTTAAGTCATTTCAGTCAATTGGATAACCTCTGTATTTGGTTGCTGTCAATCCACTGTCGTGACAAAGACACCAGTTAAAAGTTATGACCTACATTATGCCTCTAGACAGGATTGTCTGCTTTCCTCTATTACAAATTAATTTGGCCCTAGAACCTTGATTTCTATTCTGACATTATTTAGACACTGGCCTAAGTTAGGGATAGCACAGCTACCACCTGCCTAAAGGGGAGATGAGGGATTGTGCCTCTTAGTGCAAGTAGAGATTTCAAAACAATAATTGACCACATGTGCCAATTACAGCCCAGGAGACAGAACCTCTCTGCACAGACAATGCAATCCTATTTTCTTCTGACCCTGAGAGAACTATCAGTTCTCTCTGATACTACTGAAGCTACATGGAGCTACGCTGGGATTAAAATTTAATGAGACTAAATCATCTTTTAGAATCATCACTGAAAAAAACTAAAAAGAATACAGTTCCTTGGAAATAAGTGTTCCTTTCAAACTTCTTATAATGATCAAATACCAACAACAGTCCAGGTGTGAAACACTTCAGCTATCAGCACACACAAAAATAGACTACTTTTATCGGCATAATAAAAATCAAGTAAACTTGGATCTAATCAAACCATCCAAGCTTATATTTTTTGATGCTCAGGGCATAAAAATATTTTTACAATGAACAGACTCCTTCAGCTGCCATCTTCCTTCAATTCTATTCAGCATCTGGGTTGAATCTGGCAGCATACACACCCCAAACACCCACAGAGTCCCCACTGCCTTCTGCTTGACACTTCCCTATGTGAATGCTTCTGTGCTAATAACATGGTAAGATAAAATGAACATAACCTAAAACGGTAGCTCTGGAAGATGTGAACAATCCACAGACTCAAACAAGTAGCAGTCACATTCAGAATACCATTTAAAACTATCATACAACCAGGAAGGAAATTTTGGTAAACTTTGTTCTTACCATATTATTGTAGTGAACTGGGAATTACGGCACAGGTGCTTAAGTCTTTATCTTTCTCTGCCACATGTAGACTATGTGTTAAGAGCTGAAGACATTAATTTAAAGAACACATCCCACATGTTCTTATTGTGTTCAACAACATCATATTACCCAAACAGAATTAGATGTGCGCCCTTACTGACACAGACCAGAAAAAAAAACACCTGTGTATAAGAAAATGGATTTTAATATCAAGTTACTTTACAGAGGTTTGATAGGTATAAAATGTAAATGTATTTGAAAGAGTCTGATCTAACTTCCCTGTAGACATCTTGACATTTTAAAAAGAGAGGCCTCATTCATGGTAATCTGGAACAGACAGTAACAGCTGTCAGGGTAATGAAGAAGAGCAATTAACGGGAGGTAGCCGAGCAAAAGGGCCTAACCCTCACAGTTCTTACAGTATGGCAGCATGGATGCTTTTTGGAGTCACACTGAAAGAACATCCTGAAGAAAAGTGAAACCAAAACTAACGGCAAATCGTTAGAATGTGAAAAGGGAGAAGAGTCAGACAAAGCTCAACAAGATACAGGAACAGATGCTCCACAAAATGAGTAACTTGACATTCAAATCTACAAAGGGAGAAATGTTTTTGTATATTTTTTTTACTGCACATACATGAAACAAGGCATAACATTCACAGGGAATAACACTCAACTTCTTACACAGATAATACTTAGGCATACGTACAGATAAGCCAAAGTTGTATTATATACCTTATCACATCTTTTTAATTAACCATTCATGTATCAGGCAGTAATATTTTAGCTGAACCTTAGAAATAAGAAAGCCTATTTTTTGTCCACAAATACATGTAAATGGTTTTTTAAAAATTGTCTCATTACTATGTATAGTTACTTAACAGACTGGAAAGGCTCCCAAGGTTTAACAAACAGTCTGATTACATACCTCATAGACCACCACCACATACTCTCCTGCGAGTTTAGCTCATAGTTAATTACTGTATACTTGTAATTAGCCATGTGCTAGCCTCATTCTGTGTGGTAGCACATGGCTATTTATAATATTACAATCAGTTAAATGCTAGACTGCAGGACAGTAAGCAGTGACCCTGCAGGAGAGCAATGCTGATAGGCAGGAGGTCTCCAATGGCATATAATACACACATAGAGTACCAGGAGCACTATATGTCGAGATTATGTTTGCAAAGGATATCTTAAAATAGCATAACAAGTTTCAGCATTCCCAGTTTACAGTTTATGTTGGGTTTATCAACTAGAGACGCACAGTCTCCTTACATTTTGGGGGAGGGGTGTTGATGTATGCACACAATCAAAACCATTGTCTGCATAATTGTTAACTGGGAACACTGGCGCAAGATGAAGCTGAGTAGTGGGCTGTGGCTGTTTCCATCTCATGCCAAGACGAGTCTCACAAAACATTTGCAAAGGGCAAAGGGCTCAGCTCTATTTTCTCTTCTTCATCCCACAATCACAGCTACCATGCCAGTGAAAAGCATACGAATTTAAAGTGCACTCTGAAATAAAGCAGTGCAGTAAGATTCACATTCTTTGCCATAATTTCCAACTGTTGAGCCTACACAACACAGCAAATTTACCTCAAATTAACCTATGTCCAGAATTCCCTAGTTTCACCCAGGCACAGCCGTTATGGTCTTATCATCCACTTCAATCGTGAATTTCATCCGTTTTGTTGCTGAGTGCCACAAACTTAATTAATGCAGCTTTCTAAACGTTAATATGACATGGTAACAAAAGAGTATTTCTGGATGAACTGTGATTTCCTACAACCACACAGCACAATTGTACGCAGTCTGACAAAGAAACGTGCCAATTCTATTTGCCAGTTCAAACTTGCTTGTTGCAGTTTTAGCAGTTAATTTGTGGCAGTCACATTTGGAATATGGTGAAATATTTTCAATGGCTCTCACAGAACCAGTTTTGTTGACAAAGTTTACACAGTGGAAAAGAAAACAGCATTGATTTGGCAGTTTGAAAAAAAATCCCTGCTTCTGTCCACAGCTGGTTTCTTTACCACTGCTACATATTTTGAGGATATATTTATTTGGGAAAAATAAATAAAATTAATTTTCAGAAGTTCTGGGTTTGAGAGTATTTTATTTTTGCTTTGTTTTATTGGTTAAATAATCCTGAAGAGTGACATTGTCAGCTTAGTTTTTTGCAGAAATAAAAACTAACCTCAAAAATACCACACTGAAGTTACAGGCTACCTACAAAAAAAGCTGGAGAAATTCTAACCCCATTTAAGTCAAGCCAAGAGATGTTAAATTCAATGGCTAACAAACAGGTGGGAGGGCTGCTCAGAGCATCTAACAATAAATCTGATCTAACCAATCCAATTTGAAGAAATATAGTTACTAAAAACAAAAGGTACACAAATAAATAAAAAGTAGCATTTGCTATTTAACACACAACTTCAAATATTTCCTACATATGGAGGGTTCTAAGGCAAATATTTAAAGGTGAACAAAGCATATTGCTCCCACCCCACCTTCTCAATACCCAATATTTCCCAAGAATGGAAACACTCAATGCTTGAATGGTGTTTACAGTCCATTTTTAACACAGCCCAAGGAAGACCTGCTTCTCTGCTCATACTGTTACTTTAAAGATGCATCATCAGTTCCTGGACAGGTTCTTTTCAGAGCCGTGTTCATGAATAGTTTTTTTTCTATAATTGTCTCCTAGATAACTTTATGAACATAGAGTTTCATTATACAAATTATATATACATAGCCCTCTGTACCATGTTTGTGAAACCATCTTCCACAAGACCTAAGTAAATTGCTTTTGGTAGAAGATTGTGCTCAACTGCTAAACTGTTTTGCAGAGAACTGCAAATGCCTCTAAGTTAAGAACATTCAGTACTTGTAGGAAATTTCACTACATTTCTTACTCATCTTTCTATGAAACCTTAATCTTGATTCATTAGAGCCAAAGTTTTGTATTCCACACCAACAGAAGCCACTGTTTGACTTTCAAAGTTAATTACTCTAAGCTGGAATAGGTATGACACATCCTTTAACCCCAGGCAGAAAAGCTATGCATGGTCTGCTCTTACAGCACTCTCAGATGGGAGTCCAGGCCTCTAATATTTAAAACTTGATGCACAAACTGTTTTCTGGCAAGATTCTGCTCCAGCCCATCTGCTAGTCTGACACAGTGCCCACTCAGAAGATACTATGCCAGTTTCAGTGGGGTACAGGTGCCAAAGACGGCTGAAAGGAGTGCCCTCCATATGGCAACAGGTGCCCTATCTTTTGTCCAAAGCTCTTCCTGTTGCCATATAATGCTGCTCAGAAATACATCCTCCACTGAGAAAATAATAAAAAAAAATAAATCATGCTCTCTTGACTTTCTAGTTTTACTTAGTATGCCAGCGCCTCTGTCCCTGGCCAGAACTCTTGCAAGGTGGACTAATGACGTGCAGGACAATGGCTCCCAAATCACCAGTCCATACATATGGGGGAAAAAAAACAAACACCACATTACGTGGCAGAACACTAAAGTGTAATAGTAATGATCTCCACAAACTTTGTAACAGGCTTTAGACTACCATGTAAAAATGAATTATGCTTTCAAAGTTAAGACATGTAGCCCACAGAGGTTCAAAAAAAAGAAGAAAGAGGGAGGATTCAGGAGTAAGCAGTCACCAGCAAGACCTCATCGAGGCAGGGAGTTTAACAGACGGAGCAGGCTGATCCTGTACCATGTGCTCAGCCCTAAGTAACCAAATAGCAAAATCAGGCTAAATTTATGATTTAGTTTGCCCACAGACAGGGTGAAAAACTAGGTAATCTACTTCCTGTATCTGTATTTGTATAGTTTAATATTAGTGACTAGATAAAAAGACTCTTTCGTTAAGTGGTGTTTGTCTGCCAATGAATTTATTTGCACACTGAGGTTCACACCTGCAGGTACAATGAGACCTTTGCCGAAACGCATTTTAACATCTGAAGGTTAAGAAAAATCCATCCCTAACCAGACAGTTACCTGCTGGTGCTATTAATTACAAGGTTTTACTCTTAATATTCTTCTTTCCATTGTGTTTATAAAAATCATGCTGAATGTATATCTTTCTGTATCATTTTTGTGCATTTTTAATTTTTTTGTTGCGCTACAGTAAATATCTTCAGTGAAATTAATTTAAGCAACTGTTGAAGTACTTAATTTCTCTAGAACCAATTGCTAAAGCCGGCTTCCTATTGTAAACTAAGGAATGAACAGTATGACAATGACAGAACATGCTTCCATCAACTCTTCTCCTCCCTAACAGATATACACCCCTGCTCACATCTATACAAATAATGCATGGAAATTACTCTTTCCGATATAGAAACAACCTTTCTTTCACACCTCAGTCTGATTCCCAGAACACCAGGCCTCAGAATATCAATGGCAGACTGTAATATGGTTCGAGCTTAAAAGCAGAAAAGGCCACAACCACACCTCTTCTCTACCTCCACCAGCAGCAGATCTCCCTGTACTGCTAATATTAAAAGACAATATTCACCCATTTAGTCACTGTTCACTGCTCAAGTAGATGTTCTTTGCCTCTTCTTGGAAAATGGGGGCAGGGAAAGAAAAAAGAAAAGGATAGTGTGCTGGTTATACCGGTGACAGATCTCCAAGCAGGGCAGAATTTGAATATGACTTTAGCAATATATATTTTGCTGTGCTTCTCATATTGTAACAACACATGCAAAAATAGCAGTCAAACCGCAATACATAAACACCTGCTGTAAAGTCAGCTACGAAAAAATGTTTTCAAAACTCTTAGTTTTCACCTATCACTTACAAAATACAATATACACACATAATACAATTAAAACACATTTACAATGTAGTAAGTTCTATTGTAAAAGACATCATCTAAGAAACATGTGTATGCAAATATATATATAAAATTAAATATTTTGCAGAACCATTAGTTTCCATGAGAAAGAAGCCTGCAAGTAGATAATGCTGTGTACAGCAGATTTCACCGTGACAGTGGAATCTTAACAAAACGTTGTATGACCTTTCTGCATTTAAATTTTCAGTCCAAATTGTGCATTAATAGAGTGCTTGCTGCAGGCCTAGAGAATTATTTATATTAAGACTGGTGTTAATTACTGACTGTGATTAGGAAGATAAACGACAGAATGTAAGGCTCTCAGTAGCACCCTCCTCAACTCTTGCTTAATTTTCCAGTGTACTGCCACTGTTCTCCACAGGGCTACAAACTAATCGTGAGGCCACCAATATGTCACATTCTTCCTCGATTGCTTTCCATTCTGCTCCCCCTTATCAAAGGGATAACAGTTCTATCTGAGGTGCCTGACAGCAAATCATCACCAGTAACAAAAAAAATAAAACTTCTAACATACAGCAGCATAATTAATTCCAGCTTACCATCCATATTGCTCTTACTACAACAAAAACAATGCTTGAGAGAACATGTCTAGATGGCTTTTAATGCTTCTTGCAGCAGAGGAAGCTCTCCTCTTTAGAAGCATTGCGAGGAATCAGTATTTGTAAGCCTTCTGCTGCTGGATTTGCTCTGGTCAAGAAAAAAATGCAAAAGAAACCCAAGGGAAGGAACAAGTCAACAAAGGAGTAGACAAAACAGCACTGAGAGGAAAGAGAAAGAATAATCAGAAAACCAAGGAAAACATCTGTGAGGCAGGACAGAACTTGTACATAGTGGTAACTTTCATATACATAATTAGAAGTTTAGAAGCCCTGCACCTGAAGAGACTATCTGCATCCTAGGATTCAGGGTCAGTAAATGGCTTCCAGCAGCTTTGATTTAGTGAACAGAACCTTCCATGGAACGCATCCCCTATAAATATATTTTGCAGAGATACTGTAAAATTTCTCAAGAACATTGTTATAGATTAATGGAGTATGGAGTACCCTTAATGGGAAATTAAGCTATAACGACACACATCAAAATCTTTACACCACTACTGTAAAAATACTTATTAAAAGATATAGCCAGCAAAGTTAACCTTTACTTTTATAAAAAAGGGCTGTGCTGTTCATATCAGGCAGGCAGTCGAACCTGTCTCATGCACCTCTCTACAGCTCTTTCTGGGTCAGCTTCTCCCTGAAACTGTGGTCCTCTCACATCTTGCTGTATATGCACTAAAAATTAGTCTGAACAGCACAGAGAAAGAAGGTGCCTCTCAGCACCAAGCAACCGTATCTTACTCTCAAAGTTTTGTCATCTACTTCACTCTGCTTGACTCTCAAATACAGCTATGCTTTTTTGTAGGGTCAAGCCTAAAAAAGCTACTGAATGGGATATTTTATATAATACAAACACACATCAGAGATGAAGACGTGGACTAAACAAGAAAACTTCAGTCAGTGTCAATACTTGTGGATAAATCTTGCCCATTTCCTCTTTTAATTGTAGGATAAGCTACAAAGGGAATTAAGCCTTCAGTTCAATGCTACATGTAACATTCACTACCCCCTCTGAAAGAAGAGATTAAACAAACACAAATACCATTATAAAAGTGGCAGCTGTATTTCTTCAGCCATGCTGTCACTTACTAAAAAACACAAAATAATAATACCAAGGGTCCCAGATCATATTCTTATTCTCAACTAATCCACTGACTGCTTTACGAGCCAAACTGCAACAAACACCACAATACATGAAATAACCTCAGCGGTCTGCGTGATCAGGCAGAAAACTAATCAAATCTGCATGAAACTGACTGAATCCCACGTACTATATCACCCACAAGGTCCACTGTGATTTGACTGCAACAGAAAACAACAGAGCTATATTCTGAGCGATTCATGAACACAATGTTTTTTGTCTTACACATGGAGAGCTACACTACAACCTTGCTGTCTGCACTGCACCTCCAGTTCCCTCAGTCCCTTCTCTCCATGGGAGCCTTCTGCAAGTTTCTGTCTTCCTTTCCTTTATCCTTGAATGGCAATACCCAGAGACACCTTAACTTCAATTCTTTAGCTCGTGCTAAGGTCTATTTTCTTATGGTAACGCGTCATATATGCCCTATGCACAGCATCTCACAAATGTAACTAACTCATGTTTCAAAGAAGGTAATAATAAGCTATCAAATAGATCAAAAGAAAAAAGTATGTAAATATTCTAAAAGTGTACTAGCCTTTGACTCCTCTCTAACTGCAGTTAGTTGAAATGCCTATCATCCCCACTGGTTCAATCTGCAGAGCAGTTAGGGATGTGTGAACTATATGAATTCCAGAGGAAACCAAACCAGAAACTCCACTACAGGAACCCACCAAATGCACGCCGAATACTAACAACAACATAAGGATTCAAAACAGTTCCTTCAGACAACCTCAAACCATGCACTTGCTGAGGAAATTCAGTGCAGCAGACCATACCAAGTCTAGTCCAAAAATCAAACAAATTGTCAACTTCAATAAAGGGTAGACGTAGGGCCATACCCACCAACTGTTGCAATTTACTCATTCACTTCTTTTACACCAAACTACTTGCAAATGTAGACACAGACTTAGTTTTCTCCAAGTGTTTCAGTGACTGTGTTTACTCACCAGAAAAGCAGAAGCAGTGGCATTTAGGTTGTTACTGAAATCTTTTTGCTTCATTTACACAGGCATTCAGTGAAATAAAGTGCCAGCTTATGCCTTTCTCACCCCCTAGAAAGTTTTTCCACTCAAACCTGAAGTCTAGGTGCAACATAAGTCCAGATGCACAAGTAAAATTGTCCACCTTCCTGTAGTTTACAGCCACCCTTTAATAGCTGGAAGAACAGTACAACTGGGTAACCACTTCAGAGAAGCAACATTCAACCACATATGGGACTACCACACCATGAAAAAAAAAAATTGTCTTCAGTTGCCATTCAGTTCTCTGTGATTAACCATAAAGGACATGAGGAGGAAAATAAGGAGAACAACTCAGTGCACTATAACATGTTCCTGAACAGATGAAAGCAGACAAGCACCATGAGATAGCCAGACAGATGTAACAAAGATCACAGTAAATCCATCACCAAAAGACCAGTGGCACACAAGTGCTACACTTATGTCTTCAAATAAGAGAAGAGCAAACACGCTAACCCTTCTATAGAAAACACACACCTTTTCTCTCTGCAGTAGGTGCCTGATGCTACAATTTGACACTGATGGACAACTCCTTCACCTCCATGAAACCACACTGAATCTAGAACAGCTCTGCATATTTGAAAGGAGTTACTAAAGACAACAGAACTGAGAAGGTTCATGACATATGATGCCTGTTCTAATGAAAAATTGCCTCGTTATAAAAAACTGAAAATCACACTAAATGTAAAGTTCATGCTATGTAACTGTATTAACAGATTATTTTCTGACAAATCACTCAATATGAAGGAAATATCATTAAGAGACCAACTGAAATTAAAACAAGAGTGGGAAACAATCAAAAGTGTATTTTTCATGGCAGAAACACAAGAAGGAAAAATGTAAAAAAAGGAAGGCATAGCTGATTTAAAGGAAGTCGTTTTATATATAGGAGTGACTTATTTTTAAGTTTTAAACATTTTAAAATTTTAAACATTCATACTCCAAATAGAAAGTTAACATACCTCTAACTTAAAAAGATCATGTTTGGCTCCAGGGGTGATGTACTAAACTGCTTCTAGGTCATTCTTTACTGCTGTCTTAATACAAGCTCAATTTAGTCCCTAACAGTCACTGTGGACTAGTTTGCCTGTATACGTTTGCCCTGCAAAAAAACCCACGACCAAACTCATAATATTGCCTGAAAACAGGATTCGCTCTTTCATAGAGACCAGGAACAGTAAGATACACCATACCCTCTCCAGTGACCCAGAATGCTTTATAAACTGCCTTTCAGAACCATTCATTTCTTATAAAACACAAACTGAGTGAAATGCAGCACATTCTTCTGAAGAAAATACAGAAACTTATTTAGGCTAGAGTAAATAAAGAACAGCATTTCCACCTCTGGTGAAACACTTTTAATTCAGAGGCAACACCTAGCTAACTATTTTGTTACTGTTGTTGTTTTCTTAGATGAAAATTGATTTAGTCCTGGCCGGAAGACAACATTTACAGTAACTGGAAACCCAGAGCGCTCCAGAGCACAAGACTGGCATAAGTCCAAAGTGGCAGCTCACAAAAGCATCGCCATTACTTTGAAGAGCATCACCTGGCAGTGCTCTTTGGTAGTCTTGACAGCAGCAGCACCTTGCCTACCCCACGCAAGCTCTGCAGAAAAGTGCACTAGGAGCCAGCAAACTGGACAGCCCACGGAGAATACGCTGCACCATCAGGAGCATTTCTGAACAACAAGGACACCGAACAGAGCACTGCAAACATCTGAAAACCACACTTCAACACAGATGAAAACATGCAGTAACTTCTTAAACCCATGCTGCCATATTCATGTCACAAAGTTACAAAGAAATTACAAGTCACCCTTCTAATCACCACCAGTACTTTACCTAAATAGATCAAGCCAAATCCTCCCTGGCCGATCTGACTGCCCAGCCTCCAGACTTTTCCTTCGGTGTCTTTCAGGATCATGTCTCTTGGGAGAGGAACTGGCAGCTTGCCTCTACCGCGACCCTTAGGCGGCATCGCACCTTGGCGGGGGAGGGGAAATGAAAGAAAAAGTTGACTGATGTAAGAAGAAACGATATCCCTCGATGTCCTTTCCCCAACAGGTGCCAAGAGGCACCGAGCAGAGGCCCAGCTCTCCGCGGCCTCCCCCAGGGCGGCGGCCGGGCGCCTGCCCCCT
>NW_009648550.1:3035594-3081511 GCF_000708025.1 Charadrius vociferus | reverse complement strand
CGCTTCGGGGCGAAATGCAGAAGTTCGACAGCGCCCCGGACGCCGCCGCTGCCCCGGTCGCTTCGGCTCTCTCTCTCTCTCTTTAAGCTGCAGATCGCAAGTGAGGATTATTTTTTATTTTTTTTCCCCCCTAAAGTGGTTTGGAGCATATAGAAGTAGTTGAACAGGCTGTTCCCTGTCTGAGGTAAAAAGGTTTTTTTCCCCATGTGCCGTGAGGACTTCAGGAGCTGCAATGAAGTCACAGAGCTGTCAGGGTGCCACCTGTCAGTCAGGCCACTTCATTTTTACCTCAGGGTCTGTCTGGTCCAGGCCTACCAGTGGCCACCTCTTGCATTCCGGGATCATTACTACACACAGGAGCATAGAATACTTGCCCAAAACTAGGAGACAACATAAGAGACTTGCACTGCCTGGAGCACTGGGAGCCATCAGCAGCCCCACAGCACAGTGTGAAGAGGCGATGGCCACGACACAGGTTGGTCAGCCATTGCTCCAGGTGTTGTCCCAAATCTGAGTTCTTTACCGGGTGTGCAAGCCAATAACACACAGAGCAGAGGTATTTCCAAGTTTATTCCATTAATGCACAGAAATGGGGTGCTTATCCCAAAACGGGAGCACATCTTAGTTCCAAAAATCTCCACTTTTATACATTGATTATTGCATATTCAAGCAATTAATACCTATTCATTGTTATTGCCTTCAATGATTGGTCAAGATTTCTTCGCTTCCTGTGTAAATTAGTGCACAGGCTCTGTCTTTTTCCATTGTTCTCTTTCGAGAAAGTGGTATCATTTGGGTAGGTGGTCAATGAGTCAGTGGTCACGATCCCCCCCTGCCGAAATTACCTTTTACCTATTTCTCCTCTGATCTTGGCAGTTCCAAGTGGTTTTCTCGGTTTGCTGACCAGGCCTACAGTTCATCACTCTCTTGACAGGAATACCCTGCTTATCAACAATGCTACATTGTCCGGTGGTTAGTTTCTTAATTGAATTCTAGATAAATCATGTCTAGTTACTATTTCTCTTTTTTAATATTAGGTAAATAATTAAATAGGGTTGGGGCAGTATAGAGGACTTGAGCAGCAGCAAGTTTCCTTCATTGCTTCAATTACATTTTACATTTAATTTTCCTAGTTAATGTCAATTTTACTAACAACACAGGCAAGTACAGAGGACTGATGCAGCTGACCCAGGGCTGGATCAGCCCCATCACCACCATCAGCTTGTGAGTTGGTAATAAAGAACACGATGAGTCTTTTTAACTCCCCAAGCTCACAGAGCATACCTCTGATCACAAGCCACCATCTTGTGCAGGCTTTGCTCTATCCATAGGGTCCACCCACCACACTACATCTAGGTAGAGCTCACGGGGGACCACCACATCTTCCAAGCAATGACTACAAGTCCTTTTGGGAAAAAAAGAAGAAAAAAAAAGAAAGGTTCAAGAATAATCAAAGTCCAGGACATCTTCAGCAACTACATAATTTGCAAGTGAACTTAAAAGTAGTAACACAGATTATGACCGCAAAGTATATATTGCCATCAGTAGAGTAGGCTTTCACATAACAACCCTTTCTTTTACATCAGTCTTGCAGGCTTTGTGGTTTTACCATTACTGAAAGGACCAGCTAAGAACTGCCAGTAGAAAGATCAGCCATAAAGCAAACAAATTCAAGATTGCCATAAAGCATTCCATAGGGTTTATCCCCTTTGCAACAGCTATCAAAACAGACTGTAGGAAGGTGCTGTTGGGGTTTTGTTTGTTTCCCCAAAAAAACTCCAAATAACCACAGATGCCCAGTACCATCACCACACAGTGGAGAGAGCTAGCACCTTTATTCACAGAGACCATTTGGGCAATGCTCTTGGGATATCTATCACCTGGGATGAGAGCCACCATTCTGCCATGGGTGAAGGGTTTTTTTCAGAAGAAAATTGCCTTCAAATAGTTGCCTGGGAATCAGAGAACCAGCCTCTGTTTAAGGAAAGAGCTTTTTTTGCTCAACTGTTGCAAAGAGGTATTCACATGATTAAACTGAAACAAAAGCATGTATTAGAGGGCTTACTGCTTCCGACCTATCTTTCCCTCCCCGCAAAAATGCAATGTCAGGATAAGAAAGTGAAACAAATCAGATGAGGTTTGCATTTGTTTTCTAGGCATTTAGCAGATACCAGTGATAGCATTAGATTGCTAGCAGACACCTACATTGTTACATAGTTTCAGGCTTTTTTTTTTTTTTGGAAGAATGAGGAGGAAACCCCATAAGTTAAAAGACTCAAAATTTGTAGAAATTGTGTGGCGGCAAAAAACAGATTAAGTATGAATGAATAGAAAGACACATGATCCTAAAGAAACAAAACTGATTAAATTTTCCTATTTTTTATTTTAAGTACGCAAGAACTGGAGTTAATTTCCCTTTTGTTCCCATGAAACCATTGATAATACTCTAGCATCAGGAAATTAGTGGAATGCATTCATTTAAGGAAAGGTTGGGGTTCAATGCAAAACTTTGTAGTTCAGAAATAAATTGTTCTGAGCTTATTTAGTGCTTTTTATTCACAAGCAAGGATAAGATCACAAAAAGAAAACAAGTTCATGCAGTTCTGAGGAATAATGAAATCATCAGAAAAGGCTATTTTAAAACTAGTCATTATAAGCTAATAGCAAAACTAAAAATAGAAATAGGTATATAAGAGTCTATTTCATTGTTAATGAATACAGTAGCACAATACAATCTGTTACTGTTTTTGAAAACTTAAGTCAGGCTACATAACATCCCTTTGACTCACGCAAGAAATATCTGCATAGGTAGCTGAGGTTTAAGGTCTTTTAAAAAGTTTCCTGGTACTCTAAAAGAAATTGCAAGTTTACAGCTTCAATGCCATCCAAATAGAAGAGTACCTGAAGTCCTAGCCATCTTTAATATCGTGCAACTCTTTCGCAACTTGTGCAGTTTAACATTATTATGCAGTATAAAAAGGTATAAGTTATATACCCTACAAGTCACAGAAAATAGTTGTGGGGTTGGTTGGGATTTTTTTTAGGGACAGAATATACATAAGGTTAAAGATTTTGAAGCTTTTATCATTCTTTACAGAAGTTAAAAACCCTCCAAGACAAGTGTACAGGAATGTAATAGAGACTAAGAACATAATTCAGACAAAAAAAAAAGATTTACTAAAAAGAAGTTTTCTGTACATACCAGGCTACTGCTGAAGAATGAGTTTGTTTGTCACTTAAATCTAGAGGTTTATTAATAAACAACCATAACTACTAGGCCCACAAAAAATGTATGTAAATGCCACTAGCAAATTTTTCATATAATTCTGTTTTAGATGAGGCAAAATAAAAAATTGATCAACAAAGATCAAAGACTACCTAAGAAAAGCTCTAATCTGATTAAAACTTGATATGAGGGCCTTTTGCCCTATAAATAGTGCACTGCTGTGTTTTGTGCTGGGACTAAGAAAACCTCTTCTTCTGTTGGGCTGAACTGGAGACGGGGCTTTTCTTTTTTCTTTTTTTTTCCTGCTTATCATCAGCCAATTAGCAACCCTCCCAAGAAACATGAGCTTCATTTAGTCAGGTTAAAGCCTCCATTGCCTCTTCACAGTTGCTTCAAATTAGCAGTTTGGGGATGTGATGTAAGGGGGATGAATGGCCAAAATAATTTTAGATATGAGGACAGCTTTTTTAGTTTGTTGTTTGGTCTTTTTTTTCCAGGAAAGCCTAATTATGATGGAAGCAATTCCCCTTCAAGGTGATATAGCCAGTATTACTGCCAAATTCAAGAATCCTTGTAGGAGAAAGGTGTGTATGCTAATAAGAGTAAAAATACATTAATCCTGTAAGTATACAACTGAAAATGCTACCCAATTACTGTTATTTCACTTCTTAATGGCACATTGCTGTAAACAGCTGAGAGCCACAGGCCCTCCTCGTGAAGAATCCATCCCTCATGCAGCTCAGATGAGCATTTTCTCATTACTTAGAGTTATATATTAGAAGTGGTGGAAGAGACTCTGTTTGGATGTTTGTTTTAATGCTTCTGATATCTTCAGGATTTTATTCGTTTGTTTTGTTTGGTATATGCTTACTGATACACAATACGTGAGGAAATCTGAGTTTCTCTGCAGAATTGGTACAGGTATGATCACTATTGTATTACTGAAAAAGAAAACAGTGGTTCTGTACTTCTTAGGTTATTCTGTGGTCATTGCTAGTGCCCTGGGCTGACTCTTCTGTAAGGTAAATACAGTGATACAGTTTTGGGGTGAAGGTATGAGTATAGATCACTTTACATAGTGGATCAACGTTACATATTCAAGTAACTTTTGAATGTATGGTTTTGCTATCTAGTTCTGTATTCAGGTGTTTGGTGCTATTTAATATCTGACCTTTTGGGTTTGCAGGTGCCCAAGAGATACATTGAAAGTTAGAAGTAAGCCTGTAAGGTACAAACTTTGAAAGTGTTATTCTGATCTGTGGCTCAGAAACAGCACCCTACTCTTTATACTCTTTCCAGAATAAGCTTTAGATGGTGACAAAAAGCTATGCTGTGTTATCGTGGGTTGCATTTTAAGTGTGGTGAGATTCTCAGGGAGTGAGTGCTTTCTTTAAGTGTTTAATAATACTGCAAAGTATTTGCATCACTGTCCTGAGGCTGTATTTTTTTTTCCTCTTTGTTTTAAAGTGCTGTATGTTACATGTTTGGTCCATTTTCTGTTTATTTCAATCATTTTTTTCTTCTCCTTGCTCAAACCTAAGCTTGAATAGAAAAGATTTTAGTCAATTATAGGAAATCTTGCAGAATCACATACACAAAGCCTCTTGAATTTGCTACAGTAGGTGAGCAAGTTGTAGCTTCTCTCACTGTTGCATTGTGATGCTTTTGTGGTATTTAACACTGACATTTTAGCACTTCCACATTTAATTCTCCCCTCCACTCGAGATCTCCTTGTTGCTTAAAATATCATGGCTAAATTTACACTAGAGATGTAACGTCTCTGTATTAAGACCATTCACAACAAGGCATCAAGTTTCAGACTGATTCTCAGCTCCTGCTGAGAAATCTATTTGTGTTCATGCATCTGTGCAGAGTCCCATGCGCTTGCCGTGCTCATTCAGTTGTCACTTTGCTCACTGCCAGTTTCTTAGAACTTTTAAAGTAATTACTTTTTGCAGTATCAAGGGATCTCCAACATCCAGGGGGCATGTTGCTCAACTCAGTCATTGTCTAGGTGCATTGACACCCATTTTAAAGACTCTTGACTCTATTTTGTGTGACTGGCCCCATGATTGAGATCACATAATTACAATAATTAGGAAGCTCACCTCAGGATATTATCAGAGCAACCCACCCAAACCTAAGTCCATATGGTTTGAAATAGCTAATGAGTCAGTTAATGTGGTATATCCAGGAGTAATGGACACTCAATATGGATGGCATGAAGACATAATTTACCAACTTCCTGACTGATTAAGGTTTTCCACGTAGACAGTTCTTGTATTTCGCATTTCACAATAAGTTCAAAGTATTAAAGGCTTTTACGTGTTAAACAAAGCAGAAGAAAACAGCTGAGACTTTTAAAGGCAGGGAAGTTCTCTCTTTAAAGAAAATACAAAAAAAATTCGAGATCTTAGAACTTTCATCTTAAATATCGTACTGCAAACAAATTATTTGAAAAGCTCTATTAAAGTACAGAAGATGACAATGGCAATAGGTGATATTTACTTTAATGCCAAGTAGCCCGAATGAATGAATGACTCCCACACTTCTGGAGGGGCCACTTTAGCCTCTGTAACTTGTCTACCCATTCTTCCTTTAACACTCACCTTGGTACTGATACTATGGAAATGCTTAACGAGTTCTACCTACTGAACTAACCAGAATAGGGGATTAATATGAGGTCAAACCTTCTGGCAACAAAAGCACTAAAAGCCCTGAAACAGGGAAGAAGTGACATCTGGTTTTTGAACGAGCTACAGATTCCTGCTCTTACATCATTTTAACGGGTGTTGGGATGAACCGTTACTCCCACTTCCTATCACTATAACTGAAAAGGCAGGTAGACCCTGGGTGTGTTCCTTATCCCTTGCATGAGCAATAAAATCTTTTACATAACTTTAGATAGCAATTATTTATGAGCACTGCAGAAAAAGTGGGGGTTTTATCCATCTTTATTTACTTTCAGAAATCTGCAAAGAGATAATGTAAGTTTATTGTTGTGGGAATGGATTGTATTTGCAGGGAGAGCAGAAAGTCTAGTGTTTAGTCCAGAGAAGGGTATCAGGAATGGTTTTCCTTATGGGAGTAATTCCAGAAATCCTAATCCTGTCTTTGCTGCTGACTGACTTTATATGAACAATTTCATATATGTTACATTTTATCCATCTGAAGCAGTCCAGGTAGCTTGTTTTAAGGCACTGAGAGTGTAAGATGAGAGTTACTGTGTATGTATTATTGCCATGGCTATTATGTGATGGTGAGAATTAGCTCTACCTTGTCATGGGACATGTGATACATTAGAACTGGTTTCCCATATAGGCAGCTTGAATGTATGTTCTTTCTGTCATTGTTTCAAGATATTTTTTTTTATTCAAGCTTTCCCCTTCAAAACCAAACATATATGGAATACATAAAACATGCATGAAGAAAAAGTTGTCACAGCCTTGCAAGAAGATAAGTAGTTTACCTCCACTGGTATTCTTGTGCGTTTTATCGTAGGCGTAAAAGTAAAGATACACTGGTCCAGAAGGCAGGAGGAAGGTTGCTGAGCTTCCATAGCAGTTAGTACTTGGTTCCTAGGTCTTTCAAAGGACATCTAGGAATGGAAATTAAAAAATTACAGGAATATTAGCAGTAGCACAGCAGTGTTCTTGGTGTACAGGAAGCAGTGACTTTTTTTCTTATACAGCAATGTATGTAAAAAAGGATTAGAGAAATAAAGAGGAATTTGGCAGAACACTCAGGGAGAAGGTGCATACACTCGTTTAAAGCTTTCCACTTACAAAATTATTCACATAACCTTGTTGGAGAAGGGAAACTCCTCTGTCATAGCATTCATTATTCACATATCAATGCTACTTTTTATATAGAAACTTAATTATGATGATAGAATATATTAAATATGACTCATTTTACTGCAAAATTGATATCCCCCCCGACCTCAGAATAAATACTGATTTTCATGATCTTTAAATGTAGTGCAAAGGTCCTTATATTAATGGCATATTAACAGAAAGTAGCCCTGACCATGCAATATCAATATATTTGCATTGTTATTTCTAAGATCCCGTCCAGAAGGAAAGAGGCAGGGTGCTGATGCTTTCTTTCCCGGGAGAAATCAGGAAGCTGTTGATTTGAAGGACTGTTCAGGCTGCTTTCAACTTGTTGTTTGGTTTGTTTTGGGGGTGGTTTGTTTGTTCTTTTAATTGAAAACAGTAGTGAAGTGGCAAATCGATTGTATAATACGTCTACTAAGTTAGCACTGTGTCGCTTTTCTAGCTCCACTACCTGTTGCCATGCAGTCAATTCCATGAGCAGAACCATAGTTATGAAAGGAGACTGATGGGATAATTTGACGGTTTTGGATTCAGTATCTGGAGCTCTGATTTCTCCAATAAGCATGCTAGTCATTTCCTTGACAGTTGATTTTTTAAAAGCAGTTAGCTTATTCAAGTGAGGCTTTGCCCTGCTTGCGTGAATTTTTTTTTCCCCTTCTTTTTTTGCATTTATAGTGACTCTTGAAAATCCAGGCTTAGAGCTGCTGTTCTAATTGTTGCTTGCACCAAAGCAGATCTGTTGTTTTTAAATATTCCTCATAGAGTAATTGTATATGACTTTTCTATAAAGTCTGCTCTATAAAGAGCAGGGATAAGAGCTCATGCATTGAAATAACCTTTAAATTATACTGTATCATTTTTAGAGGTCCTGAGAAAACAGTGCCCACTTAGATAGAGGAGGAGTACTTGTATGCCTTTTATAAATGGTGTTTTATGAGCAGTCTTTCTGTTTAATACATGTTTTGAGTGTTTTGTGTCAGGTGACATAATTCAAGAGGGAAAACAACAACTTCCATTCCATAGTTTCCAGACAGGAAGGAAAATAAATGTCTAGTATGGCATATGTCCATACAGAAAATACTTACAATTAAGAAAGGGAAGTGATCTGAGCAACTAAAAATCTGGTAGCCTGACTTCAACAGTTTGCAGCTTTAGAACTAATTTTGAAAGAAAGAATAATAACAGTCCAGGATGATAAATGGAAAATAGAATAAAATGCAGTGTTGCTTTGCATCATGCCAAGCTAACTTGGTGTCTATCATTGCTAAGGCAACTGATTTGCTAGACAAGAGAAGTGTGATAGAACCAACTCATTTGGACTTCAGCAAGGCATTTAATACAGAATCACATGGGAAATCATTAATTAGCTGGAAAATGCATGGATAAGTGCAAAGCGTGTAAAACAGTGGAGAAATGGGCAAGAAGTAATAAACTGAAAGGGGAAACTGTGAATGGCAAAGAGATTATTAGTTTCCTAAGGATATACCTCAGGACCTGTTTAATTCAGTATTACTAATTTCATGAGCAACAAAACCAAAATGGAAATGTCCCTATACAATTTGCTGATGAATATAAAGTTGTGAGGCACTGGAATATTGGTGTAAGAGAAACAGAACAGAATTTCATAATACAAAATTTAAGGCTATGCTTTTTGAGACTGCTGGTTGGGAGGAAAAAGAGAGTCACAGAATGACCATGGGCTGGTAGTGTGACTTAAGAAGTCTGAAGAAAAGTCAAGCCTGATTCTAGGTTGTATCAGATCAAGTAGTTTTATTATGAAATTCAGAATACATATTTGTTAGTCTTTCATTGAGAATTGATCTTTACTGTCCTGTATATTTCTTAAGTGTTAAATTATGAATGTTGTCTCTAAAATGATGCAGGCAGAGGGCAATGATAATATTCAGTTCTGCTGTGGAAAGCAGAGCTAGATCATGGTTGTGAATTGAGTTGGAAGAGGACCTCTTCTACTGTAAACTGGTTCTTGTAAGAAACAGATTTGAAAAGAATTTCTGAAGAAATTTCTTTCCAAAGCTAGAGTAAGCAAAATTATATAGTTTTTCAGATGTTAGGTGTGTTGAGGGGTAGGAACTCACAGAAACTCCTTTGAAACAAACAGTAAGTGGTATGGAATTAAATAACTTTATAGATGAATTAGGAGCTGGGGAAAGGACAGAAAGGGCATATTTATTTTGTATCTTGAAAAATAACAAGAAATACCATGAAAGGTAGTAGTGAGGCCAAGGGTAATATAATGTAAATTATTTTGGGACATGCAGGGCTAGATTTTGGAATCAACCTATCCTTCTATTTCTCTACTTCTTCATGATGTGACGACCTATTACTTGGGTATACTTTTGTACCTTGCACAGGAAAAAAGGCAAGAACTGCTGAGTGCTGAGATAGTTTTGGTTTTCCCCCATGGGATTTTCTAGAAAAAGGAGATATTTCAGCCCATTTAAGCACCATTATTAGTTTTGTACTTCGAAAGTGTAGCAACGCAATAATGGTTATGCTCTATTTGAGTAAATTAAGATGACATTTAAATGGTATTTCATAACTTCTTGGCCTCAGTTCGTCCCAGAAGTTTTCAAGGGAAAATCAGACCTGTTTACTACTTGATTTAATATTTCAATGAAAATGTAACTTTCTGCATTTTTCTGTGATTTTAGAAATTACTAACTACATTTATATATTAGGGATATCAACAGAAACAGTTCATGTATATTACTGCGTACATAATATACTGTATATGGTACTATTAATTTGCTTGGTTGTATGTCTGCTCTTTGCATATTTGCTTCTGTGGGATATTTTATTGGAGCACATACAATTTGAAGAATCTGATTGCCTGCTGTGGTATTTATCCTATATAAATTCTACATTAAATGACAAATTTTAGACCCATCAGAGACAAAAGACTAAGTCCATCCATTGGATTCCTATTTGTATTATTACTTTCTAATGAATTCTGTACTACAGCAGGTGTCAAATCATATCTGTTGTTTTGCAATCGAGTATGAATAGAAGATGTATTGCTATTGCAAATGAATCTAATATGAATCTAATGAGCAGTAATGAGCAACTGTTTTGTCATTATTGAGACAACCACTGTGATGCTAATAAACTCTCATTTCTGCTCTTTAGAAAGAAGCGCTGACCAGGATTTATAACATGGCCTTAATGTCCCAAAAGCCTGAGGCAAAAGAGAAAAGTGGAACCCTAAACTGAGCATAATTTAGTAATTTTCTGTGTGGCAGGCTTCTTATTTCCTCTTATTAAACTAAACCTGGTTTAAGTCTTTCAAGCTTTCTTACGTTTGAAAGGAAAAAGATGAAGAACGAGTGTCTATTAAAGGAACATAAAGTTAAGAAGATGGGCATTCTGCCTTAATTTTCTTTAATGTAAGTACACTAATTCCATACTTCTACTCTCGACAGTGCTTTTGTAATAATAAAGGCAACTATGTGCAACTGTTTTAAAAGCAGTCACTTTAAAAGTAACAGGCCATTAAATCAATATAGAACTACAATATGTTTGGAGGGAAATATCACAACTGTCTGTTAATTGAAATGTCTTTTTTATTTTTTCATTTATTTTCATTGTGGATCATAAGACTGATGAATAAACAAAAATACCTTTGGCACAATAGCATCAATAGCTTACTACATAACTGATATGTAAACAAGTTCTGACTCCTGTGTGGCTCTGCCTTTTCCAAGTATAAATAAAACATAGAATGATACATAAAGCTGTGTAAAAGGGACAGCTGGGTATATGGTACTTTCAAGTGGAGCACAGGAAAACCAGTCAGCACTGCTTTTCTAAAAGCTAAGTACTATACTTCCATCAAAAAAATAATGCTTCTGTGTATATAGTCTTCATGGGCTCATCTCTCTGTGCAATAAAGCTAGATGCACTGTAGAGATTCATTTCAGTATTTCATTTGGAGGTTTGAACTATTCTGTGTGGGGTACAGCTGTTTGTTTTACTGCAGTACACTCCATACTTGCTTTAACTGCTGAATGGAGACTATATTGCCAATATTTAAGGTATTATATAGACACAGCAGTGAAACTCTGAATTCATGAGCAAGCCAGGGGATGAGCATTAGGACAAATTACAGCAGTCATCTCTCAAAGTTGCAAATAGGGCATCAAAGGTTGTATGAAAGCCGTAAACTGTTCCTTCCATGCTGGGGCATTAAAAGGACTTTTGGCCCACTGAGCAGTAGCTTGCAATAGTTCTCATTTACTGACATTTCAGTTCCAACTTGATGCCTAGGAACGGAAGGGAAGGGAACAGGAAGTCAGGACACTGCTGGCTTTGTATTAGTTGCTCTGCCAATGCTGTGTTGTTAACTGGAAAGGCCATTGCATTCAGCTTTTCTTCCCATCATCAGTAATATATGGATCATATTTACTTACCCTTTAGGTGTATCACAGGTTTAGTTTTCAGTAATGCTTGATATGCAGCGTTGAAAAAGGCAACTCAGCTTAACAGCATTAGTATCTTGGAGCTCATCAGGAAATACCTTTCTAAATATATTCACATTTACTCCAAAATTCACATTCACATATCTTCATTCACTCCAAAAGCAGTCAGTTCTCATACTCTACAACTGTTCTGTAACACAAACCAAGGCATGACGAGGGGAGACAATCAGGAGCTTTGCTTCGAAATATAACCCTGATCTGAACTAAAACACTACAGGATATGCATCTGTAGTTTAGAAGAAAAGGTGAAGCAAGAACAGGTCCGTGTCTCAAGCATTACTATTAAACCACCATCTTTAGACAGGAGAGTCTGTAAGTTGCCAATGATTATAACAGGACTTTTGTTATAGAAAATTTTTGTACGAAATACATGATTTCTCTTTGTGCGTTATGGTGTAATGCACAGTATTAATTTCTTTATTGGCAATTAGATGGCTTAGTTGATATATAAGTTCTTGTGATACATCACATCTAATGAAGGCTTTTAGGTTGCTGATGTAGTTAATTGTACCATACATAAAAGTACAGTTTGAAGGTGTAAATTAATATTGCATAAAAGTTCAAGACTATTTATATTTCACTTTGGTAGCTATAATTTCATAAAATCATAGATTTTATGCCAAAATGGACCTGTTAAGATAATCTGATCCAATGCCAGTACACAAAGCAGGACAGATTTTGAATTTATATAAATCTTTGAAGTTAAATCAAATTGCTCAAGGGCAGAGCTTGCCTGTCATTTGAAAGCTGCAATAGTTTGTTGTTGAATGTCTGGCAGTTTTATTACAATTTACATTTTTTGTGATCGCTTTAATCTGCGGTAATAACAGACATATATTACAGTGGCATCTGTGGGCCTTTGTTAGGACTGGATCTTTCCCATAGCAAGCATCCCAGATAGGTTATGATCACAAGGTAAAAATGTTTTGTGGTAGTAGAGGTCATCTTTCTTGTGCTTTGTTTCTACAGCATCTTCTAGACAATGTCTCAGGCTTACCTGTGTGTGCTATGTGAACAGTAAGAGCACATAGGGTAAATTTTTCTGTTACCAAACAAATCTATCAGTAGAACACATTCAGCACTTCATCTGACCAAAACCAACAGGTTTTTGCTGGCTGCCTTTAAGAAAAATATGCGTGAGTACTCATTCAAGTCTATACATGGTAACCTAGCAGTGCATATATTATTATACATCTTGTATACATCAGTTTGAAGTATTTTATGATTCAATTAATGTGAATATCATTTACATTTCAGTAGTGGTCCATAGTGCTTTACGTTGATATGCCTGTAGCCTCTAAAAATATCATTTAACCTACTTCTATAATGTTTGTGTTTCAGCAACATTGAGGAAAATGGGCTCAAGATATTAAAAGTTATAAATTTGTTCGTTAAATTTGTAAAAGTTATAAATTTTTCTCCATTGTTGGAGAACCAATGACGTGGAGGGAGCTAATGAATGGATTACAGAACACTATGCAAGAGGCAGTAAGAGTTGAGGGTTTGTTCATCTGACAGTCTTTTTCTTGTGTGCTTATAAATTTTGCTTACATAGAAAGCCAAAGTAGTTATTAAATCTGAAACTACCTTGCCATGGAATTGGTGAGTAGTAGAAAGCTGAGCTGAATGTTTCCTTCGACACTGTCACATGTTTGCAGTAAGGAGTCGTGCAGTGGCCTTTCTCATGCTCTCTGGCCACAATTCTTGGAACTTCTGGACAATTCTTTGAGGTCTGCAGTGCTGAAACAGAGCAGAGTTGTTGTGTGTGTGAGGCTACAGAGGTCCAAGGGGACTTGAGCAGTTGGGTATTCAGAGAGGATTCTGCTCAGTTAGAGTCCAAGTGGCAAAAACATTCCCAAAGATTAGAAGACTAGATGAGAGAGGAGAAAAAGCTGGCAGAAAGGGAATAAAGGAGAGCTCATTGTCGCTTTTATAGCATTATGCATAAATCACAAGAGACTTGCATGACACCATCACTGGTATGTAGCTTACAAGAATCTCCCTTTGTTGGGGGCATGAGATAAGAGGGCAGATTTTCAAGGTTTTGCAGCCAATGTTCTGGAGTGGCCTGTGGGTGGAGTGGCTTGGGTAGGAAGGAGATTGCTACTGAAATTTGGGGCAGGCAGAGTTGGGAAGCAGTTGTTGTTTAGACCATCTTTGAATTCTTTAGTTATGCAGGGAACTTTCCAGCAGCACTACCAATGGTGCACAGGCTTTGTAATGCTGAGTGTACTGTTTGCAAACTGTGTCAAGCCCCACTCAGAAAATTGCACCAAGAGGATAAAAGCAACTCCAAAATAAGGCACTGTAACCGAAATAACTAGAAATTCAGCTGAGATGACTACAATCTTTCTGCTGGGATAAGATAAAACTGCCTTACTGCCTTGTATAAGTGTCTGTCCCTGACATTGTCATTATATCACTACAGTGACCTACCATAGTTGAGTGGTTCATCAGATCGAGGCTTTATGGAAAGTAGATTGTCATGGGAAGGCATTTCATGAAATCCCTTAAGGATATAAATATCACTTGCAGGAATCCAGAGGCATGGCTTTAGGAAAAGATAAAATGTTTCTTTCCAAGAATCCTAGTCTTCATATGCTACTACTTTTTACATAGACAATGAAACAGCTGTTTAGCATAACCATTGAAGGCATGTACTAACTTTGTTTATGTACACACCAAACCCTAGACAATCTCGAGAGGCATCCTTGCCTTTGCTAATGGCTTTTTTCTCTGTTCTTCTGCCTCCTCTGACTAAATGTCAAGAACAAATTAATCAAGGGGTCATTAAGCTCTAATAATCTATGCCAGTCCATCCTCTTGTTCACATAGAATAGAATCATTTAAGTTGGAAAATACCCTTAAGATCATAGACTCCAACCATAAACCTAACACTGCCGAGTCTACCACTAAACCATGTCCCTAAGCGTGATGTCTACATGTCTTTCAAATACCTCTAGGGATGGTGACTCAACCACTTCCCTGGGCAACAAGTCCCAATGCCTGATAACCCTTTCAGTAAAGAAATTTTTCCTAATATCCAATCTAAACCTCCTCTGGTGCAATTTGAGGTCATTTCCTCTTGTCCTATCACTTGTTACCTGGGAAAAAAGACTCACATACACATGGCTCTCTTCCTGTCTCTGTGGGGCTGGAGCAGGGGAAAAAAACGCACCTTCTGTTCTCCCCAATTACAGCACTGCCTGTGTACACACACAGTAAGTAAATCTTCTCTGTTGTATCCTTGCTGTCAGTGTGGCTCAGTTCAGCACCTGATGGAGTTAATGCTTGGGGAAGGGGTGCTAGAAACTAGCTGACATCCTAGGCATTTTGTTGAGAGGTTTTAGTAGGCATGGGGCTAAATTTCTGGAAGAGGTGGGCATGAAACATTGTAGGGAGAAAGTAGTAGCTTTAGCTATACAATAATTGTATGCAACATAGCTTTATTAAGTTATATTGAATTGTATTTGCACTCTTATGAAATCATTATAAACACTACAAGAGCCATGTGTAAACCAGCAGCAGTATCACCATATAAATGGTATCCTGTTCAGATTGAGAAATACAATCTTACACTTTTTCTCTGTTAAAGACCTCACCCTACTCTTAAGGAGTGAAGGGCACCTGAATCCACATGAGACCGACAATATGCATAAAGAGAACAGAGTTACATTCCCTATTCTAATAGGTGGCAGAAAATCTATAAAGCAGCTCTTTGTAAATTTGTTCACAAGGCATGTAAAAAAGCAATAATGCGGCCAAGGTAAATGTTACCTACCTACAGAAGATGAGCCTACTGTGTACTAATATTATAGAAGGGCTATATGTACTGTGCAGTACGCTAGGAACATATGTGTAAGGAGCACTACAATCAAAATGTGATGGCCTCCAGGGAATCCTTGCAATCAGCTTTAATCCAACACTAATCCAGGCCTCAAAACATCGAGCCTCCTTCTCAAACTCTGGAACCACAAATTTTAAAGGATACTATGCAGGGAATGGCTTCCCATTGCATCAACCATATAACGCATACCTGGCCACAGGCCCCCCTTCCTATTCCAGGAGGGCAAGACGGCCAGTCATCAAGTATAGATGTTCTTAGACGTATGGCTACACACAATTCTTAGACGTATGGCTACACACAATTCATATTGACAAATAGATTATTTTTCTCCATGGAAAATAGCCATATTATTTTAAAGAGGCTTGATGATACAAAGGGAAAAGCTCCTAGTCAAGGGTTATGAAACGAAGTTAGTAGCCAAGTCACAGGATTGGGAGAGAGGAAGCAAATCCATACCTCAACTTTCCAAAACTGGAATTACTTTAAAATGTCTAGAAACCATTTTGGTTTGCTTTGTGTACTGACTGCAAACTATGAAGAAAGGAAAAGCTTGCAGATGTCTTGTGAGGTGAATTTCTTGCTTATAGGCTATAAAAGTAATCTTTCTTTCAGAGTAAATACCTATCAGCTCTTCTATCCTACCAAGTTATGACAGACCAGATTTGGCCCCATTAACTAGGTTGGGTGTGGAAGTTACAGGGTGAAGTTTTATAGCTTGTGATTATTTGAACAGATGATCACAGTAGTTGTCAGCCTTCACGTCTCTAAAATTTCTTGACCATTCAGCTGTATGCACTGTCAGGCTAAGGTGTACCCACTGGATGTTTGTGTCCCTGGTTGCCGCTCCTGTTTCCTTAGAAGGAAGCTCCCCATCTTTGTATAGTTGCTCCTGCTCCTAACTTGAAAATAGATGCCATCATCCCATGACGTAAACATTGTAGCCATAGCATGTTGTTAATCAAATATATGCACTGTTTCTGGTTTCATAGCAATTGTGCTCAGTAGTTTAACATAATTTTGTAATCCAAATAAAAATCAGTTCAGACTCTCTTACTTCCCTGCAGAAGTTGCTTGTTCCCTACAATCAGATGAATCAGAATTGCTTAATTTTCACAATACTTTCTTTCTGTTCCTAAGTTCTCAAAGTTTCCCTCAAGCTATCAGGAATATTGTTATTCTGTAGCTCTCATGTGCTTTGTTCCTTGACTCTACAGTGGATCTAAATATCTAAATGCACAGGGAGCAAAGTTAATTTCTAGTTCTTGGGAGGTACTTCTTGTCCCCCAGTTCTTATGTACTATTACGGGCATATTTTCTGATGAAAGGAAGAGTAAGACAATTCCAAACACACTCTATGTGCACTCTTGACTCCTTGGTACTGTGATGCTTTTGTATTTTTCTAATGCAACGCTTTAATTTCGTCAGTGTTTTTATGCAGGCTTCCTGATTCAATAAGAGTGTATGCTTGGTAACTGCCCAGATCACCTTTGATCTGTTTTGAGAATGGCCTCTCAAGAGGGTCTTAGTAACTGAGCAACAACTTGGTGTCTGTCCATGGCAGAAAAGTTACCTTGCCCTGTGGAAACCTTCCTGCTCCCTTGTTTTCGCTCATCTCCTTTAGCGAGCAGTTGCTGTCATGAGCAACCTGCTGCTTAGTGCAGAGAGCCTTAATGCAGCTGTGCTTGTGATTCCTGATGAGCTTCACGAGGGACTGCACTGCAGCCCTCAGAGGAATTCACTTCTCTGGTTGAGCTCTATCCTCAGAGCCACACTGCCCTAAATGACACTGTGTTGCTAATGCTGAATGTTGCTGTAGTGGAACCATGTGAGGCAGGCTGATGAAAAAGTCATTATAATTTTCAGTTAGAAAAGGCGGAACTTAAGCAAGTGTCTAAGTGTTAAAAGATTTATGTTCTTTTCATCAGCTAGTTTGAGATGTTTTGTACAAGGCCGTTTTGTAAAGTTCAAGGGTAACTTGATTTTGAAATTTTTGTTATTATAGCACGGAGAGATTTTTTTTTTTCCTGATGGAAAAAGAAAAAATTGCTGGCATAATGAGCTTTTTAAAAAAAAAATATTTAGGGGAAGAAGAAGGTTTGTGGATTAGACAGAGGTCATTTCTAAACAGAGAAAGTATAAAAACCATCTCCCTATTGAACTCTGTAGTTGAGGACAAAACAGTTTCATAGAACTATTGCAAACAATAATCACTATGATAAAGACACAGGCTTAGCCTCTGCAGAATAGTTCTAGTAATACAGCTTCTGATTTGTGCAGTGAAATCCAGAGAACAGAAAGCAAAGGGCATCTAAGTGTAGTAAGTGGAAAAAGGGTAATAGATATTTTACATTCCAGGTTTGTAAAAAGAGAAGTCAAAGAGAATAAGGAAAGAACCTGGCTTTTTATTCTTCTGGGCAAGAATGTTGGAGACTTCTGTAACTTCAAGAAACTTTATTTCAACATCTGGAATTATTTTTCACTGATTTTCCTGGAGGTTCCCCAAGATGTATTTTTAAGGTGCAGTGGATAAACAAAATATTATTTGTGGCTTCTCTTTCCAGCTTTACAGTGAAAACGTTGTAATAAATGCAGCTTGCATGCAAAACATCTGTCAGAACCTGACATTATTTCCTCTTTATAGCTCAGAGTGGTTTTTCATTAATTGGTTGTAAAATGAAAATATCAGAAAGCTTGTTCAAAATGCACAGTAAAAACTATAAATACCTAGAGGGCTGTGTTTATACGTGTGATTTTCATGCTGACATTTGAATGCGCCATGAAACACAAGCAGATGAAATAGAAAAGTAGACAGTGTTGAAAAGTCCAAGAGTTTGGTTCATTGTTCTTCTATTTTACTAGTTGCTGTTCAGGCATGCAACATGTTTTCAAGGTGGGTTTTTTTGAAGAAAACTTCTCATCTTATGTGCTACTAGCTAATATGTGATGTACTGTCCCAGGGGACATATTATGCTCACATGTGAGGTCATTTGAGGCTTTTGCAGAGAAAGCAAAAGCTTTGTAGTTTATGCATCAAACTACTAACTTACAAGTACAAGTCTCTTGTCTGCACCAAACTTGAGACTATGGACTATCATAAAAGGTGACGGGGGGGAAACTATTATAGAACTTTTGCTGCTTTGAAAGGGGAAGCAGTTGAAAGTAAATACAAGCGCATGGTTTTAGTGGTGTGATCACAGAATTGAAGTTGCTCCTAGGGTTTAAATGGAATCCAAACACATCTTGGGTCTCTGCTTCAGTGAGATACAACAGCCCATTAGTCTGATGACATAGTTAATGGATATTTGGCAGAAGCGTGAGGTACCAAAGGGAACCAAACAAACTCACCTTTATCAGTATTTAGATTTTCATGAGACTTGCACCTGTTTTGCAAGCATGCTGATGCGTGTCCAAGGTGTATAACAAGCATTCATAAGAATTTGGATTTTTTTTCTCAAAGACTTTTTTTTGGTGGGGGGTTTGTGGGTTTTTTTTTTTTTTTTTTTTTTTTTTTTGTTAAGCCATTGACTTCCAAGGAAAGCAGCAAACTAACAAGCCTGTATTAAAGTGCATTTGCTTAGTGTTCTTGAAGTAGACTACAGTGCTGTTGGTAGCCCAGGAAGGTAGTGACATACTAGATGATTTCCAGAATACTAAGACTGTGTTTAAAACATATTCGTATATTGTATGTTTTAATTCATAAAAGTGTATGTTATGCGACAGATATGTAATGTCCCAAACCACTACAGAAACAGCTTCTTCACAGTTAGATACAGTTAGATTGAAATGATTTTTTTTTTTTTTTTTTGCTCAAGTGAAAATTCTTTCAACTAGTTTGCTTTCTCCTCTGGTTTTTACCCCATGTTAAAATTGTCATTTAAGCAATATTATTGTTAATGGTTTGTCACTTTTCTATAATTCTGAACAAATACACTGAGTAAACTGTAACATATAGAACAGAATACCTAGAATAATGTGAAGTTAGTCAACATTTGTATAACATCAAAAAGTCCTGTTTGGTCTAGTGGTATGAAAACTTAGTTTATTGAATAAAGGGAAGGTAACTGTCGTCAGCACAACTTCTACTTGAAGAAGGTTTTCAAAGATCTGAAAAGTCTTATGATTATGTCTACTAGTTAAATTACTTACCTCAGTTCCTTTGAATCTTTTTACGTTGTGTAACCACAAGTTATATTACAAGCTTAGATACCGTTCTATTTTGTTTTCCTTTTGCTTCTCCCCACTTACTTGAAGTAAAGTCCCAGCTCAATGAAATCAATGGAAAACTCCTCGTTGCGTTCAATGGAAACAAGCCTTAGAGCAGAATAGTTGGTTGTTCCTTCTTTCATTTCTGCTTTCTCACTTTTTCCTGTTTGCTCATCATTGTCTCATTGTGTAAGAATCAAAATCAGGTTCAACGGTGGCATTTTTAAATAGGTCAGCTGGACTTCAATATATTATTGCTTGGAGGTCAGCACAGGAAGAAAAGATTAGTTATGTGTTGATTCATCAGTATAGTGAATAGCATACCTCTCCCAAAGATACTCAAAAGATGATTTTCTGTCATGCTAATATTTGGACCAATTTCTTTGTGAACCTATTTGAGTCAAGGCGATAAGAAACCAGTCTAGTGCATTACATATCTTCTTCTTGCAAATGTTTAGAATTCTTCAGATATAAAAGTGAATGTTTGAAAAACTTTTGTAAGTTTTTATGCAAAATCCATAATATTCAGAACTTCAGGAATCTTCTTGGAATCCATGTTGTTTAAAGTGTGTTTGGCAGTCTTTAGCACTATAGGTATGGGGAACATCTGCACCTTGTGCTCTGGCATGTTGTTCTAATAGATTTCATTGCCAGGTCTCAATGGACTGCTTTGTACTTACCAGTCTCTGCTCTATTCTGCAGTTATCTCCTATAAATATGACACCCAAAATTACTTTTTGCTGATTTGACATTTATCCCAGTCTTTCAGGCGATTCTTCCAAGGAATTCTGTCATCAAGACCTTTGTCATTATACATAAACAGCACAAAATATAGTCTGTCTCTCTTGTCCTTATAGCATTTGGCTATAAGGACAAATACAGAAGGAACCTCATCTGATTCTCAGACACAATTTTTTCAACAGGATTATCTTCCCTGGGATAGGTATATTTTCAGTCTGATTCAGTTTTTCTTTGAGGCTCTGCAAGATTGCAGAATTTTCATTCCTGGAAACTGCTGTAGTGATGGTAAATCTATGGTGTTTAATGGAAGCTGAAGATTGCATCCAAATTTCTATATTTTTCACTTGGCTTTAGCAGGTGATTGCAAGCCAGTTTTCTGCTGTCCATCCCTACATAGTGTTGTAAACCTCAAACCTACAGAGTCATGCATCTGCAGGGTGATGCATTGATTTGACTGAAGGTACTTGGCAGCATCATTTACTTTGTGATAAGATATAAGAGCCTTTTTTTACCCATTTAACTTTTTGACATAGAAAGTTAACAAGACATTTGTGATCGAATAAAAATGTAAATATCTTCCTATTCAGAAATCTATAGAATTTCCAAATACTTGCAAGTACTTAGAGCATCTTTTTTACTTTTATTTTAAAGATTATATTTGTGGAGATTTTTGTTTGGGTTTTGGTGTTACTGGTCTGGTTGTTTTTGTTTGGGGTTTGGTTTTGGTTTGTTTTTTTTTTGTTTGTTTGATTTTTGCTTTAAAGAAAAGTTAATTTCTGAAAGCAATTTACTCTTTAGTAATTTTAAATATTTTGCATGATAGGCAGTCACCCACAACTGCAGGTTTGAAAATTAGAATTTTTAAATTCTAATCCTAATTCTGACAGAAGTGTAGGCTGAGGATATATGCAACTTCTGGCTATATTCAAGTATCTTACTATATTTTCTAGTCTAAAGAAAATCTTCTATAAGGACCACATCATAAGACTTACTATCTATATTACGATGTTACAGCGAAGTGGTGAAATTTTCCATTTAAACGAGGCAGAGTTAAAAATGTTTCATGCTTTCGGACAGGGGTGGACACAGCTCCTACATACATGGATTTGCTTTTGCTGGGAAGTAACTAAGTCTCTCATCTTGTCACGTAAATTCTATGTAACTTGAAAATTCGGTTTTTATATATGCAGAATTGTCAATCTCCAGTGTTCAAAAAATATATATCCACTCTGCAAAGCTTTAGCATTGGCTTGAAGTGATTAAGTAAATGTTTGTCTGTTTTTTTATTTATCTCCTGGGTTTCTATGAATTCATGTTTTCCAACTTTTCTTTTTAATGGCAAGGTTTGCTATCTTTTAGAATAAGAGCTGAAATTTCTATTGAGTCTCAGTACTCCAAGGAAGCTAGGCCTTTATGAGATATTTCAAGCATCAGAGGACAACAGTGAGAGAATGAAAAAGATCCTTGATACAATGAAATGTAAGAATTGGATATGACTTTAATGTTACATAATTTGCTGATTTTTAGGAGAGAGGCTAATACTGTGAACAAACAGATACAGGTGGTGAGTCTAGGAATTGTCTTACCATCTAGGCTTCAGAAGGGGCAAAATTGTTTTTAGTTGTGATCCAAATCTGGCAGACCATATCTCAGTCTGTCAAAAGTAAATAGAAGCGAGGACATATAGCACTAAGATGTATTTCCAGGGGCTGATACATCTACCACATTAACCAGTGGAATGAACTGAATGTGTGAATCTGTTTGTCTGTGTATATGAGATGAGGGAAAAAAAAAAAAAAAAAAACAAAAACAAAAAAAACCCACCAACCAAGACCAAATGTTTGGGTCACAGAAGAATCCCAGAGAGGAAGTCTAGAGGCTTATGCATGGTCTGGGAAGGGGTCTTGGAATTTGAGCAAAAAATGTGCTTCTTGTTGAGTCCTGTCACCTTCAGGGAAATAGAGCTTCGTATGCTCTTTACAGACAAATAGAATTGCTTGGAGGGGATACATAGCTCCCTTGCCAGTTCTGCCTTCTAACTAGAATAAACTCTAAGACTCTTGAGGTTTTGGCTAACTGCTTGGAGAAGTAAAGATAGGATTTTGTGTATTTTTCCTCAGCCTGGCTTGCCACAATAAACTATTTAAGCTTTTGCATTGATTACTTTCACTACCAACATTTAACATGAAAACATGAGTACTTGTTCTGTTGTGAATATAGCCTATATAAGCAGCAGTATTTCCTTCCAAGTAGCTGAAACTGCTGCCACTTTATTGTGGGGTGGAAGTATGTCTATCTTCACTTTACATATGCACATGAAAAAGTCATGCTGCTTCTACGGTCCCACAGGAAATCAGTATCAAAGACCGAAATAGAATCATAGAATTGTTTTGGTTGGAAAAGACCTTTAAGATCATCGAGTCCAACCTTAACCTAGCACTGCCAAGTTACCACTAAACCATGTGTCTCAGCACTACATCTACATGTTTTTTAAATTCCTCCAGGGGTGGTGACTCAACCCTTCCCTGGGCAACCTGTTCCAATGCTTGGCAACCCTTTCAGTGAAGAAATTTTTCCTAATATCCAATCTAAATCTCCACTGGAGCAACTTGAGGCCGTTTCCTCTTCTCCTGTCTCTTGTTACTTGGGAGAAGAGACCAACACCCACCTCGCTACAACCCTCTTGCAGGTAGCTGTAGAGGGCGAGAAGGTCTCCTCTAAGCCTCCTTTTCTCCAGGCTAAACAACCCCAGTTCCCTCAGCTGCTCCTCATAAGACTTGTGCTCCAGACCCCTCACCAGCTTTGTTGCCCTTCCCTGAACGTGCTCTAGTACCTCAATGTCTTCCTTGTAGTGAGGGGCCCAAAACTGAATACAGTACTTGAGGGGTGGCCTCCCCAGTGCTTTTGTGCATCTAAGTGATGTAGCAGGTCACTAACTGTTCCCTCTTGGATTATGGTGCGTTCATTCTGCTCTGTATCCCTGTTGTCCAGCTCAGGGTCTTGGGTACCCAGAGAACAACTGGTATTGCTCTTAGAGACTGAGGTGAAGAAGGCGTTAAGTACCTCAGCCTTTTCCTCATCCTTGGTCACTGTTTCCCCCTACATCCCATAAAGGATGGACATTCTCCTTAGTCCTCCTTTTGTTATTAATGTATTTATGTAGAAACATTTCCATTGTCTTTTACACCAGTAGGCAGATTAAGTTCTAGTTGGGCTTCAGCCCTTCTAATTTTCTCCCTGTATAGCCGTACAAAATCTTTGTAGTCTTCCCAAGTGGCCTGCCCCTTCTTCCATAGGCCTTAAACTTTCCTTTTCTTCCTGAGTTCCAGCCAAAGCTCTCAGTTTAGCCAGGTCGGTCTTCCCTGCCAACTCATCTTATGGCACATGGGGACAGCCAGCTTCTGTGCCTTAAAGATTTCTTTCTTGAAGAATGTCCTGCTTTCCTGGACTCATTTCCCTTCAGGACTGGCTCCCAAGGGACTCTGTCAACCACTCTCCTAAACAGGTCAAAGTCTGCCCTCTGGAGGTCCAAGCTATGTCAGAAGTTATCTTCCACGTACTCCAGAAACCTCCTACACTGTTTCTTCTCTGCTGTGTTGTATTTCCAGCAAACGTCTGGTAAGTTGAAGTCCCCCATGAGAACAAGTGGTAGTGATTGTGAGACTTCTCCCAGCTGCTTATAGAATATGTCATCTGCCTCTTGATCCTGGTTGAGTGGTCTATAGCAGACTCCCACCATGATATCTGCCTTGTTGGCCTTCCCCCTGATTCTTGCTTGTAAACGCTTGACCCTATCATCAACATCATTAAGTTCAAGACAATCAAAGCCCTCCCTAACATGCAGGGCCATTCCGTAGCTGCTTGTCCCTGGCCTATCCCTTCTGAAGATTTTATAGCCATCTAATACAGCACTACAGTTACGCGTATCATCCCACCATGTTTCTGTGATGGCAACTATATTGTGATTTTCCTGCTGCATGATGGCTTCCGGCTCCTTTTGTTTGTCACCCCTGCTATGTGCATTAATGTAGATGGACTTCAGTCGGGCTATTGATCCCGTCACCTTTCTGAGGGGAGAAGCCCTAATTCCTACCTGACCATTCCCAGGCACTTTCATGATTTCTAGCCCATCAATGTCCCTTGTGTCTTTGCTATTGCATGGCACTCCGTCCCCTGCCTCCACTGGGATAGCAGACCAAAGGACCTTACCAGCACACCATCCTACAAACATTGATGTGCCACCCCCAAACTTGTCTCTAGTGAACCTGGTTCTACCCCTTTCCCCCTTCAAATCTAGTTTAAAGCCCTTTTGATGAGCCCTGCCAATGCCTGCGCAAAAATCTTTTTCCCTCTTTAAGACAGGTATACCCAGTCTGTTGTCTGCAGGCCTGGTATCAAGTAAACTGACCAATCACCAAAAAACCCAAAGTCCTGCTGGTGACACCAGGCTCAGAGCCAGGTATGGATCTGTTGGGTCTTCCTGTTTCTTCCCTTGTCATTCCCTACAACTGGATGTTGCAAATAGATGTGTAAGTATATACATGAATGTATAGCTGCAAGACCTTTCCTTCCTTGTTTGTCTTTCTGCTGGCATTTTCACCCTGTTCTTCCTATTGATCCCTTTGCTTGATCCCTTTGCTTTTTCCCTTTCTTCTCCCTTCCCATTGCACTCCCCTCCTCTTGGAAAAGCCCCACCCTACCCCTCAGTTCTTCCTCTTTGGACCACTCCACACCTTTGTCTTTCATATCTTCACAGAAAAACTTTTCAGATCCTTCTCATGCTGAGCGTTAGTTCTTCTGTCCAGTTGTAATGCGGCTTTATTGCGATGTGAGTTCTGACTGGGGTGAGAAGGATAAGGCATAGCTATGCTGCTTCTCCTCTGCTCAGAAATGCAAAGTGTAGTCTCCTGTTGCTGAAGCAGAGCTGCAGGGAAACAGGGCTCAGTGCACACAGCTCAGGCTCAGGAGCCTTGCATCAGCAGCAGAAATGGAGTGACAGCAGTAGCAAGTGTCAGCTCTTATCAGGTATGACACTGCAGCGCAGAGGTTTTAAATGTTATAAAGGCAGCATTGAGTATGCCTAAGTTTGGGCCTTCTCTGAAATTAAAAAGCAAAACACAAATAAAAACTCAGCTGAACAAAAGCTGAGCATATGAGAAGTGTGTTAGTTCAGGTTCGGTAAAAAGAAGCTGCTTTGGAATAAATCTGACCTGACAGTAACCTTCAGAATAGGCTGATCTTCCCAAAGGAGCTTCCTAATTTGTACCTATAATGAACACATCATCTATATAACCGATTCCTGCATTTGAACTATGCCATGTTTGTTCCATTATATGATGAAATACAGATGTATTTCCAGACACACCAGGAAGCTATTTCTAAATCATCTTTTGCCCCACTGCTGACTAAATAAAGTGATTCCAGGCCTTTCAGGATTTAAAACAGGTTCCTATCTAAACAGTTGTTGAGGGTTGCTTTATGGTCCCAGTAACTGCAGAGAGAGTCCTGCTATTTCACAGGATACTTGCCCAGCATGTGTAGAAAATTATAGAGTTAATAGCTTTCACTAACCATTTTCTCCCACAGTTTTCAGAAGCTTTATTCTGTACTGTAGTGCGCACAGTCCTCAGGCTGACAAAGAAACTGAAGACTGTCCCTTTCCAACTATATGGTCCTTATGCTCTTTCTAGTGAGGCGGAAAAACATCTTATATATGCTTGTTTCTCAGGAATGCTTTCAGAGGAGCAGTCCTTAAAAATCTCAGAGAATGGAGCTGCAACACCTCTAAAGAGAAAACTGGGATTAACTTCACCTCTAGGTAGTTACCCAGAACAGCAGATTTCTACAGTTAGCAAAGACTTCTGTTTTTGCAAGGTGCTGTGTCTATACAGTCATGTGTTGTCCTCTGTGACTTCTCTAGCCATCAACTGAAGGGCTTGACCATCGATTAGCCCATTATCATTATTCTTCCTTTCTTTGCCCTTCTGACAGAGACTGGCTCAGGGCGATCCAACTAGTTGCACTGAAGTGGTGCCTGATTAGAACTTCTTTATGTTAAAATAAGAGTTACAATAGTCTTCAGTATTTTTAATACTCAAGTAATATTTATGTATCACATCAATGCTGATAGAAATGCATGGAGTATCACCCATGTGGCTACAGAGTAGCATGCCTCTTCTGGATTCCCACCATTTAGATCTTGCTTTTATGAACAGTGTTGCTACGATAATTGAAAGATCTTCTGTTTCACTATACTGACTTTAAATGGTGTGTATTTTAAATTCCCTGAATCCATCCCTCTTCTATTACATTATTTATTCTATCACTATCTGTAAAATCACTAACCATTATACTTCTCAGGAATGTGGCTGCACATTGGTATATCTTGGCTAGATTTGAAAAGCAAATTAGTTCTCCTGGAGTCTTTAGCCTAGGTGTCTTTAAGCAAAAGGCAGTTGTTCCTTTCAAAATAGCAAGGTTTTCTTCTTTAGTTTTCTGCCAGCCATAGGAGCAGTACGATGATTTTTCCTGACTTGATCCTGATTATGTCCTAATTCTGTACCAATCTCCTGTGTCTCCCCATTCTGAGGTGTGAACTCAACTTTGGAGCAATGGCTGTCACTTTTCATGGCTCTGGTAATCTTTTCTGACAACACCTAATCTTCCAACTTTTGCTCCAGTTGTTGGGCCATCTTGTTCAGTCTGATTCTATCATGATCTGTTTGGGCTTGGAGAAAATACAGTTATTGTTTCACATAGTAAATTCAACTCTGTGTTAAGTGTATATAACTGTGAGAACCTAAGACTTTCTTCATGATGGGCAGCATGCTGCTCACCCAGGAGTGTCAAGAATGCTTCTGTCTCTGTCACTTCCTTGGGTTTGTAGTGACTGCCTTTATGCCACCTGCTTCCACTTCTCACTCCCTTTGCACTAACCTGGAGCAGCAGTTCTGACCTTCACCATGCTCTCAGCAATACGCTCTGGACATTTGCAGTTTCAGCTGTCTGCTGTTACAGGGGCATGATTTGTGCTCATCTTTGCAAGACAGCCTTCTGCAGTGCTGTTTCCCTGGTTTCTGTAAGCATTCTTCTTGTGTATACTGAATTGTATATACCAGCAGTGTCAAACGCCTGAATGCTGTAGTAGGCATTTGTGTGTCAAACTACAAGGAGGACTCTTTAAAAAAAACAGCAACCAACTTCCTTGTAAAGTGATCAGAAGGGGACAATGCATGTTTCGGAGTACACTGGGCACATTCTGAAGGGAGGCAAAAGCTTGGGGTTTTTTAGGTGACTTTTATATGCTGTGACTGCTCTTCCTCTTTTGCTTCTCAGGGCTTGGATCTTGGCTGAAAAGGTTCCATGTCCTGGCTGGGCACCCCTAAGAAACCCTAATCCAGAACCTTTGTGAATCTGATGCTGTTAGATATGGTGCCAGTTGGTATATGTGTTTCAGCAACAGATGGGCAAGCAGCTCTGCTGTGGCATTCTTACAGAAGATTTAACAAAAGGTTTCTTGTATTGCAGCCTTACAAGAGGCTCTTCCTACCTCTTGTTGATGCAGTTTTATCCTTCCTTCATGGAGCAGTTTTTACCTGATGCTTTTTGGCCTTCTGAAATCATTTGAGCTTATGTGGATGATAGTGATGAAAGGTTAGAAGAGTTAAGTCACTGAACTTAAAGGCAAAACTTAAAAGGAATGAATTCATGGCTCAATAACCTTGTATTTTGCATGATTTTTGTGATACATCAGGGGAAATATATTAACAAAATATTAATCTAATTAGATCAAATCCAAAAGTTACATATGTCTGTTCTCTAGAATCATGACAGAAAAAGTCATACTTACAATAAGTGATACCACTATCAAGAGTTTCTTAGACTAAATTTTGTACAAGCAGAACCTCGAATGACCCATTTTTGGTGCTAGCCAGATTTTCTCTTGGAAATTTTGTACTGGGGTATACTTAAAGTACTCTTTTTACCTGGAACTTGTGAGTTAATTCAGCCTAACTACAATAACAGTTTGGGCATATTTTAAACCACATTGACTATTGAAAGAATTACTATTCAGAACATTTTACTCATTAATACACAACAGTAGCACAAATGTAGATGTCACATGACACACGTATAAGACTGTACAGACTCTGCATTTTTTTTTGTGGTAGTATTATCCCCCAGAAATTTATAGCCAAGTATATATTTCCAAGTAGCAAAGGAGAAGCCAGTGATACTGGACTGTATGATTCTTTCAAACTGTAAATATCAAAGCTCTCAGTAAAAATAAATGGATTGGATTGCATTGAGTTCGAATGAAGTATGCATCTTCATATATGTAGGGACGTGCATGAGTTTAAGACTTTTTTATCTTGAACAGCATTAAAACTCAGCTTTGCTTTCTCCAGATAAGGCTGACACCACATGCCCTGAGCTGAGACAATCCCCCTCAACAAATTTTTGCAGGGAAATAACTAAGCGTATGGTCATCAACTCATGCCATATTTTCCTCACAACACCATCAGCAAGCAGATGCTTTATGTAATCAGAAATTCCTGCTTACTAACAGAGAAATCACAAATATGACACATTGCCCAACATATTTTTTTTTATTACAGGATAGCTACAGGAATATTAAATGTGTAGTGTAAAGCTTGTGAGTCTGTCTGTCTTATCTAATTTTTCTAAAAGCATAGAGCTTCCCTAGTCACCATTTCCAGTCCCTTTCTCTTGTTTCATTAAACCAACATCTCTTTAGAAATAAGGTCATAAGATTCCCATTTTTGTATCCTGATGACTTCTTACTAGCCCGCCTCTGGCCTTGTTCCCTGTGCCTTTGTCAAAGTCAGCTGTGAGGGCTGGCCCATTCCATCATCCCACCCCGTCAGAGAGGTGGCAGGTATCTTATTTTAAATGTCCTGGTTTTCACAGATTTAAAATTTTATTCCTTCCATGTAGACAGGACATGCTTTTGGACACCCACCCTCTCTTCCCAGAGGAATGTTGCCCAGGACCAGACACAAATGTGGAGGAGCCTTTGAAACTCCTGAAACACACATAAGAGGGGAGAAAAAGAGCATGAGAGTTGCTCACCGCCTTCTTCCTTGGTCTCCTCAAGTTCTTTGCAGAGTGTTGTGACCTTCCTGTCTGGTTCCCATCTGCTCTTAAAACGCTCTTCCTTCCTCTGTCTCCTCACTGTTCATTTGTTCTCCTGTCCTCCGAAGCAAGAATTCATATATGTGACTTGTTTCCTTTTCCAAAAGTATTTTAACTGCATTTACCCAAAATAATAAAATACGTCTTTGTCAACAGTTTTTGCATTACTAATAATATCTCAGCTGGTTCTCAGAATTTCTTTTGAGGAACTGCCACTAGCTATAAAGTAGAGTCAGTTTAATATTATACATCCTCTTGCACGACCCAGCTCATTTTAAAGATGATCAGTAAGGTGGAATTCATTCTTGATTTCAGAATCCTAATATGTTCTGTAGTTTCTTAGAATTAGGAATTTAGATACTTAGCTATTCATGGTGCGAAATGTTGAATGTTAACAACATTTGGAGCATTGTCAGAAGCTGTAGTTTGATCCACTAAGGATATGCAAGAACAGAAAAAAACAGTTTATCAGAATTTTATCACTTAGGAAAAGCTGTTTTTTTTCAGGCCATATCTTGAAAAGCACAGGCAGATGTGACCCTAAGCTTATGACTCTAGCCTTACCTTGGATCCCCATGAGGCACATCAAATTTCAATGCAATTTGAGCATGAGTATGTGGATTTTAGAGCACTTAAAGTGTCGACCTTTAAACAGAAATAGGTGCTCAACCTTGGAGAGTCTGCACTCCCTGATAATTAACAGGGGGATTTAGTTTTTAAACCGTATTGTGGGAATGTAAAAGCTCTTTGTTGATATTATTAAAATTGAATTTTTGAGCTGTGACAGATTTAGATTTTGCTCTTACAGATTTTAATGAATAACACTGCTTAGAATATGTCAGAGCAGAGCTCTCCATAAGGATCTTTACCTGCTATATTCTGGAACTGTCATAAAATGCTAAAATGCACTTTGTGTGTCCTCAGAAACCATTTCTATTTCCTGAAGAAAACGCTTGCAACATGTTGTTTTTTTGGGTTTTTTTTCTAAAGTTGATTGCAAGCAGTGGCAGATGAAAGCAAGCAGTCTCGCCAGCATAGACACTAGCATGCCTTTCAACAGCTCTGGAACATGACATGTTGCAATACTTAATTTATTAAACACAAGAGCATATTGTGTCATTAGCTATAAATTTTGTGATTCTTCTCACACGCACGCCAGCTGGTCAGATGTTGCTATGTGTTACGGTAACACCAAGTGGTTCCAGTAGAGGTCAGGTCCTTACAGTGGCAAACATTGTAATAAAAAAAAACCCAAAAAACATCCCCACCCCCCAAAAAAAAACCCCACTAAACCAAAACCTCCAAAATAATAAAAACAAAATTAAAGGTGTGAATAAAGATAAAAAGATATAGTGACAGGAAAAACAGAAGGAGCAAGGGGCAAGCAGAGGTAGAAAGAGAATTTGGTTCTTTTTTTCATACCTCCATCATCTTTCCATGTATGTGCATGTGTACTCTGGAGTCAAAAACATTCACTTATTTAATTGATACTCTACCAATAATCATAAATTTTTCCTTTAATCCTATCTAATATCTTGCTCATTCTTCAGTCCAGCTTCAAGCTTCCCTAAGAACTGGGACAACGTGTTTAGCAATGCTTCTTTTATCCTTCTTGATCTCACAAATCTTAGATAACCAGCTGGATTCTGTGGTCTTTCCAAGCATGTTCTGGTTGTAGTCCAAACTGTAAGTAAAGACTTTAAAACAGTAGGATGTTTTCTCAAATTCTGGAGACAGACTTACAGTTGGTGTAAGCGGCCATAAAATTTCTTTTCTGTCACTTACTTATGTCTTTTTTTTGTTGCCAAGTCATCTGCAAAACCATCTTCTCTTGGAGAGTGCAGTGTACTTGTATTTAAGATGGTTTTGCTTATGTGAAACTAGCCTTTATGTAAGCAAGTCCAACAGTCCAGCCCTTTCTCACTTCTGCATTTGTGATTCAAGCGCTCCTTTATTTTTTCTTGTCTGTCATTAATACAAATGTCAAATGAGCGTAGGCCTACCTCAGAACCTTCTGGCTCCCCAGTAGGTAGCAATATACCAGGTTGAAATGTGTCAAGTATCTATCATTACCCTTTGCTTGCAGACCTTCAAGCAGCATCTTTCACCACCTCTGGCAGACTGTCTCCTACAGGCTATCCTGAAAAATTAATATCTAGTTTCTTCGATAGGGAGACTGTGGCATAGATGTATTAAATAATTCTATCAAGTGCTTTTTGTGTGCTATTTTTGTGAGTGTGTTAATACAAGAATCACGGATATAGTCTGGCTTGCTTTTGCTTTGTTTAGAATCTTATTGTTGCTTATTGTTTAGCATTTTTTTTATTTCATCATAAATTCCTATGTCTTTAACAGTTATTGAAGATGAAAATGTGGATTCAAAGTCATGTAGTTAATGCCACAAGTCTTCGCGTGTATATGTGAGTGTATATGATGATATGCACACATGTAAAAAAATCTAATTTGACTTTCTTTACTTCATCCTACTCATTCACGTAGTCTTTTACCATAAGAAACAGTAACAAACTAGTGGAAAGAAAGTGGTATCTACCTTGCTTGCTTCAGTAAGAGTTCACTGTTCTGGAACAAAACCGCCATGGTTTCATTCACTAAAGAAGTAAATATAAACTGGACAAGATGCATTTACATGAGTTGCTCACAAACTAGTGGGGCTCGTTGACAGAGCATTAAACTAGGCTTGAGGGGGGTGGGAGGCAATATCAGGCTTGCCCGTGACAAGCTGTGGAACTACAGGCAATGGTTAGAGGGGTGGGATGCAAGGGCCCGCAGCCTGTAGCTCTGAGATGTACTGGCTGCGCTACAGTGCACTTGAAGTCTTACAGAGATGAGCCAGAGGCTCCTGAGGTAATAGAAGCCAAGAGGGATACACCAGTGAAATACCCCAAAGGAATTAAGCGATGTTCCTCTAAGAAGGTGAGACAGCCAACAGCCCAGATGAAGTGCCTCTACACCAGTGCACATAGCATGGGCAACAAACAGGAGCAGCTGTAAGCCACCATGCGTCTAGAAAGCTAAGACCTGGTTGCCATTACTGAAACCTAGTGGGATGAATCCCATGACTGGAGTGTGGCTGTTGATGACTACAGGCTGTTCAGAAGGGAGAGGGGAGGAAGGAGGGGCAGAGGTGTTGCTGTCTGCATCAAGAAATGGATAGTGTGTGAAGAGCTGTCTCTGAAGAATAGCCATGAGCAAGTTGAAAGGCCATGGGTAAGAATTAGAGATCAAGGCAACAAAGGGAACCTTGTGGTTGGTGCCTACTACAGGCTGCCTGATCAAGGGGAGCCTATTGATGAAGCCGCCTTACTCCAGCTACAGAAGGCATTGCACTTGCAGGCTCTCATCTTGCTGGAAGACTTCAACCACCCTGACATCTGCTGGAAAAGTAGCACGGTGAGCTGTAGGCAATCCAGGAGACTCCTGGAGTGCGTCAAAGATAACTCCTTAAGCCAGGTTAATAGACAGCCCCACAAGAGGCGATGCAATACTGGACCTGATGGTCACCAACGCAAGTGAACTAATTCATGATGTCAAGACTGGAGGCAGCCTGGGCTGCAGTGATCATGCACTGGTGGAGTTCGCACTCCTGAGGGATATGGGTCAGGGGAAGAGTAAAGTCAGGATCCTGAATTTAGGAAAGTCAACTTCCAGCCTGAGGGACAGGATGCAATCCAGAGGGACCTGGACAGGCTCGAGAAGTGGACCCATGTGAATGTCATGAGGTTCAACAAAACCAAGTGCAGGGTCCTGCACCTGGGTCAGGGCAACCCCTGGTATCAATACAGGCAGGGGGATGAAGAGATTGAGAATAGTCCTGCCAAGAAGCATTTGAGGGTACTGGTGGATGAAAAGCTGGACATGAGCCACCAATGTGTACTTGCAGCCCAGAAGGCCAGCTGTATCCTGGGCTGCATCAAAAGAAGCATGGCCAGCAGGTCAAGGGAGGTGTTTCTGGCCCTGTACTCTGCTCTGGTGAGACCCCACCTGGAGTACTGTGTCCAGCTCTGGGGCCCTCAGCATAGGAAAGACATGGACCTGTTGGAGCGGGTCCAGAGGACGGCCACAAAAATGATCAGAGGGCTGGAACATGTCTCCTATGAGGACAGGCTGAGAGAGTTGGGGTTGTTCAGCCTGGAGAAGAGAAAGCTCTGGGAAGGACCTTATAGCAGCCTTCCAGTACTTAAAGGGAGCCTACAGGAAAGATGGGGCAGACTTTTTAGCAGGACCTGTTGCAATAGGACAAGAAGTAATGACTTTAAACTAAAAGAGGGTAGATTTAGACTGGATAGAGGGAAAAAATTTTTTACACTGAGGGTGATGAAACACTGAAACAGGTTGCCCAGAGAGGTGGTAGATCCCCATCCCCCAAAACATTCAAGGCTAGGTTGGACAGGGCTCTGAGCAACCTGATCTAGTTAAAAGATGTCCCTGCTCATTGAAGGGGGGGAAGCTGGACTAGATGACATTTAAAGGTCCCTTCCAAGCCAAACTATTCTATGATTTAATTGAAATTATACAAATTAAAAACATAACTAATGGAAGTATAAGTAGTTATTATTTTAAATAATTTTTTAACTGGATTCACAGTCAGATTTATATGTTAAAATTGCTAAGCCTCAGTAACTTCAATATTTTTTTTTCTTTCCTACTTGCTCTATATGTGTCGTCTTAGCAGATTTCCTTGGCTTGAAAAGAGCTGTGGAATGAAAAACCCTTCGGCCTGTTGGCCTGACATTGGAGACACAAATTTGAATATCACATCAGACAAGCTAACTTCTTACTGGTCTGTCACCCCTGGCAAGTTCTTTGTCTTCTAAAATGTAGGTGTTTTGGGATGTGGAAAATTACCTTGTCTGTACTTTTCATGGCCATGTGTTATTAAAAGACAGTAAAAATAGACAACTAACAAGGGAACATCTTTACAAGAGGGCAAAGAAGCATTTAGACCTGTGGGAGATGACTCTTTACCCCTCTCTCTTTTTCTCTCTCACACATACATGCACACACTCAGACACACACACACACGTACAACCCAAGACATGAGTGATCAATGCACCTGCTGGGCCAGGCTCCTGCTGCAATCACATTTCTAACAAAACAGCTGCCTTCATGGCCTCCTGTAGCATGCACTTCAGGACAAGGCAAACACATCCACCTAAAATCGTGCTTTGTTTGCATCCTAACTGAAACAGCATTAAAGGGGGAAATGGGAATTCAGAGCTGCCAGCTACAGTATCTCTGCTATCAGTTCACCAATAAGGCCTAGTACAGACCCGCAGAGCCTCTGGATAAATTGTATTTTCCAAGGGTTAATTAAGCTGTCTTGAGCTTCTGCATGAAGGGGAACAAACTGGCACTTGCAGCGTTTTCTGAAACCTGCTGTCGACATTACAGTCCCTGCTGCTTTTAGCTGTATCGATCCGATGCCTGACCTGTGAAATCCTTGATGGCTGCTAACACTGGAAGCTTACTGGAGCTTTCCAAGGGAGCTTCAGGACAGCTTGTGTAGTCAAGTACAATTACCTGTCCCTCTAGGAGAGCCAATTAGTTCACAAAGAGCTGGAGCAGAACAAATGTTTTGTGTGTGATTTAGAATCTTAAAAAAAAAAAAAAAAAGCAGCTTTGTTCTGTCTGATTCTTTTGTTTTTAATTTTATGATTATTGCTCTGTCCATGACAATCCACCCTGCATTTCCTTACGTGTCTCATAGAGGACTACTTGGGCATGAGAAAACAGATTTACAGTTGTTATTTTTTAGCAGAAAAAAAGGGTTCATGTGTGATGCAAAAGCCAGCCTTAGTAATTTGAAATATCATGGACCTAAAAGTAGAATGCTCACATATTGTATATCTTCAGAGCCTTAGATAATTTGTTTAAAACTGACAGCATATGTAGATATTTGTGCTGTAATTTTTATAGCACATATACATATATGTATATATATATATACACAGATCTCACTTTAAATTCTGGGTCTTGGTTTTCTGAAAGTGAAAAGACAACAACTGTTGTACAAAAAAACCTGAACTCATAAAAAGAATGGAAATTAAAGAGATCACCACACATATTATAACCCAGTTAATGCAGTATTTATAACTTTTTAAAGTAGAAATAAAAACCAGCAAACCAAAATTTAACCTCCCTTATTCCAAACAACTTAGTACTTGGCTCAAGTTGTACAGGGGTAACGGAGCAGCATTGGCTTGGTAACAAACCTCTGCAATTAATCTGAACTAATAATTCAAATAAGTAAGGACCAAATAATTTAAGTGGTCAGTTACAGTGGACTGAGTCCAAAATATGTAATGTTCTGCATATAAATCAGACTGTAGCAAAGATGGTTGCAATAGGAAAATGTTGGATGGTTATCAGCTGGTGGTGAGAGGTGTCCTGGGGTCAGCGATTATGGGTTTCGTGTAGGTATTGCACAGCTCATAGCCTGTTGCTGAAAATGGAATCCTTGGGTTTTTGATATTTTTTTGGTGAGGTTTTGTTGGGGTTTTTTAATCTTTGCTTAGAAGAGTGATAGAGAATAGATCTTACTGGCTTCCAGTTTAGGGCTCAGGGTTCAATGACATATCCATTACATTTGGATTCCTTCCAATCCTAAAAACTCTTGGCATTGCCATTCTGCTTGAGAAATGGAAGGAAAGGGAGCAGGACGCAGACCTTTTCATTTCAAGGTCACTGGTTTGATGAGGTCTGGGTTAGCAGTGACCAAAAGTTATTACTGCATGATGACTGTTTTGGTTTCCAGTGTGAAATGAGATGATGGTCTTTTAGTCCAATTCCCAGTTGAAGAATGTTCATAGTACAGAAACCACCATTACAGCTGACACTAATTGGCACTCTGCTTAGCAGTGATAGCAGATAGACCAAGGATTGAATGGACATTAGAAAGGATTTATATTCTAATTCTTTGTGGTTGTCCTTCCAAAGGAGGCTTGAAACACTGCAGTACAGCAGTGGGGAGACATAACTTGCTGTTTCATTTACTGTACAGGTATGTCTTATAGGGGATGCAGAATTCCATGCTATCAAGTTGGCAATTCTCACACGTAGGAGAAAAAAAAAAAAAAAGTTGATCCACTGGACAGATAACTGTAACTTTTTTTTTTTCCCCAGAGTAAATGGTAAAAAATTCTTACCATTTTTAACCAGAGTAAATTACCTTGTAATTTGTGTTAGAAGATTGGGAGCACTTAGATTCACAGCTGAAAAAAATCCTGAGTCAGTCCTCACGAATAATAAAAAAGGCTTTCATTCTCATGTATTGGTAAGGACTTTGTGAAAGTTGGAGTTTCCAAGCCTCTCCCTTAAGCATGAGGATATGCATGAAATGACTTTACTCACTTCCAGAGTTTGCTTTTATTGTTTCTCTAAGTGTCACTAAATTACAGGTATCAATTTAGGGGAAAATGTAAGTTTGGCTGAAGTGCTTTTGTCAGCTCCTTTTCATCAGCTTTGAGAACTTGTCTTAACTCTTGGACTGGATGTGTTATGATACAGTAGGACATGAGAGAGACACTAGGAGAGGAATCCACCACGGGAGCTGCTACAGTAAAAATTGCTGTTGTCGGGTAAGACAGCTATTTCACTGATGATGTTCGTAGTCTCTGAAGCTCTCTTTAGCATGTGCAGGTCAGCACGTGGTCATTCTTTTTTGTTGCAGCTGGGTGCATGTGTCTGTACTTCATAGGTATGCAAGAAGAATTGTTGGTGCTTTTGACAGCTATCTTCCTGGTTGAGATGGAACATCTTGAAAAAGAGATTCAAGAGTATCTCATGCTAAGGAGCATTATTCTATGTTAAACTTAATCAGGCTAAAGCTCTGTCAGGCATATTCATGGCGCAGCAGAGCCATTCATAGCAGGAAGGATTATTGCAGAGTCTCCTCCAGTTGTGCTTCTGCCAAGTTCTCTGCCTCCTTGATGGAGGTAAAGATGAAAAGCGTGGACTGTGTTGGAAATTCATGGGTTGAATTGACCAAGTGGTATTGCATAGAAATAGAATAGAATCTGGAGGACTAAGATTTATAAATGTGCCTGATTAACCTTCAGGATGGTGAGACAATATGCTTAGCATTTGAAGGAACACTCACTGACTTTCAGAGATTTCCAAGAGATCTATTGGCAATGATAGAGCAATATGATCCTCCAAAGGGTGAGGCAGTATGCACTATAGGTGGTTTTTGTTTGAACTAGCAGTTTCCACAACTACATACAGCCTATGGTCTTATGAAACGGTGGGTGAAGGAAGGAACCACATGAACAAGTTTTGTCTGGCTTTCACTGGATTACCTACATGCTGCACTAAGTATCAACAAATGCTTGATCCTTTGTGCATTACATGTTCTCGAGGTAACTGTGCTGAGCTATAACATGATCAATTATTTATATGGGAAGCATAGTAAGTCTGAGTGGCATTTCTGTAACCTGAAGCTTTGCAATTAATAAATAAAACCATTTCTTCTACTGTCAGTGTCCTATACCCTTGCTTGCTGAGCTGCGTGCTGGGCAGCCAGAAGAGGAATTATAGGGGCACATCGCCATACATTTGTTTTGCTGGTGTAATTACTTGGCAACATTGTCAATATTATCTGCCTCGTTTAGAAGAAAAAGGATATTACTGTGAAAATCTCTACAATAATATTAAATGAAGCTTTACTTAGCCATTTGCTAAGGAAGCATCATAAATTATATTGCGGCAAGCCTTCAGAACAATTCCTTTATTTGGATTTCTCTCTTTCTTCCCTGCTACTTCATACTGAGTCCAAAAAAACTCCATGATGTGGTGGGCAGAAAACGCAAGGTTAGCAGTAAGGAATAAGTGTTAACCACCACAAATGCTGCAGTATTCCTTGCAGTGTAGTGATTTTTGTCCTTTGGGTCAGGGTTAAGCACGGCATAGCAGCACTTTCAAACTACCTTATGAGTATGAGAAGCTGCAAAGGAGGTCACCTTGTGAAGGGTCAGCAACAGCAAAATAACAAGGTATATCTGTGTGTGGGAGGGAAATGTTTGATGTGTTGGTGGTACATGTAAGAGACCAAGTGAAATCTTCTTAGGAGTAACATTCAGCATCCAATGCTGGAAGTTCATTTGTGTCTCTCTAGGTTTCTGATTCAGGTCTCTTAGAAGACGGCAACTTGCTAAGGAAAAATAAGAAGCAATCCATACCTCCAAAATTTTGCAAATTTTCATTTATTAGGTTTTGTCCCCTGATGCCTTTCCACAGAGCAGTCTCAGGTGTCTGGTTCACAAAAACTTAGCCACTCTTATATGGCCTAACTGTATGAAGGGAGGGAGAAGAGTGGCAGCGTGCCAGGAGAAACATCAAAAGCATGTGCAGAAATGCTTTCGGTGACTTCCAGGTGCAAAAGGCTACCTGTCCTCTGTTGTGCTCTGGTACAGCGAATAAAGCAGACTGTTTTTATTCAGGAACATAGACTGCTGAGCCTGGGTACTTTCCTCCTGTATTGGGAGAATCACAGAATCAAGCAGATCCTGCATTCCTATGAAACTGAGCATTTACTTGGGCTACAGCATAGAATTGAAGGGTTCTGATACTGAGAGGTGCTAAAAGTCAAATTTTGGTTGACTGGCTGATCAAGGCCTTTTGATATGTACTCGTTCCCATGCCAAGTCATTGGAAATCAGCATGCAGTCTAGCCTGGAGGCTTAGCACTTCATCTTTTGGACTCTTTATTTTTTTTTCCTCAGATTGGGTTTCTACCTGCAGGTCATACTTTCTAACGTTTAAGCAGTTCAGTCATCTTTTTATTCTTTTACTACAAGAAAGACACAGAAAAAAAAAAAAAAAACCCAAACAAAACCAAACCCCAGACTTCTGTGTTTTCTTAATTACAGCAACAACTATCATTTGAATATTTCAAGAGTGCCTGACTGAGGAAATTTAACATGGTGCTGAATGGCTTTCATCAAAGAAAAGTACCCGTGCTCCACAGTTCCACTGAGCCACTGGAAGTGGTACTTGGGGCACATACTGTCCACTTGGTACAGGCTTGCAACTTAGAAAGTCTATATGTGAGGTGAGCTAAGTTAGCTGTGGAAGAAAAAACCTATGTAAAGTATAAGCATAAGATAAGCCAAGATGCATATTAATTAATTAAATGTTTTTGTTCATCCTTCAGCATTTGTGCTTTTCAAGTGCAGAGAAGATTTCATTCCACTTACCCACAATAATCATGTGCTCCATGGTCAGAGCAGTGGTCACATTAAAAAAAAATACAAAAAAAATCCCATTGCATAGCCTAGTGTGCCTACCCACTGTCGTAGATCTCCAGTGGTCTTCATAAAAAATGGATATGGGCAGATTATAACCATTCTTCAAACATCTGAGAAATATCACTATCCACAAAACACTTGGGCTTTAATTGTCTGAAATGCTTGTCTTAAAATGATCGTTCTAAAAACTGGTTTGATTTTTCCTTTTCAATGTAAGCAACTTTTTTATGTTCTAAAAAAAAAATATCCTACAGCATTGTCAGAAGTGCTATGTTCCACTTTATGAACCCTGAAGTAATGGCTCTGCAGAAGTATATGCAGAAGTCTGTTATTGACTGCGAAGACATTCGGTACCGATTGACTGTGAACTAAAGAGTCATTTTCACCCTCATAGCAGCATCGAGATAATATTCCATTTGAACCTCTGATTTGATTGATACATCTCAGCAGCAGGACACTTAGACTTTTATGTCATAAAATGAAAATGAAATATTTTATGTCACTGAACACAACAGCCTGGCATGCAGTAGTTAAAATCCAATGAAGTTCCAATCAATCCTGTAGTTACTAAAATACCTAGAATCTTGCATTTTTGTTCTGAGAGGGCTTCCAGGAAAATGTCGTAAAGTTAAAATGGTGACTAGTCAGTATTTGTACTTTTAAGGTTCTCAAATTTCCCAGCTTCCAAAGGCTGCTAAATATACACAAGCAGTTGCATAAACAGCAGCTTGGAATACAGGATATCCAACTCACCCATTTTGCAAACCGAAAACTCTGTATTTTATAAGCATATTGACCCTCCAGTGTTCAGGCAGATACATCTTGTCCTTTGCTCAACTCGGGGATCCAGTTTTGAAAAATCTTTCCTAAAAATTCTTTTAGTAATATACTTTTAGTAAAGTGCAGGTGATGTTTTAATTTTTCAGATTTTGTAAGGCAAATAACTGTCCGTTAATCTAGAAAATATTTAACTTGAATATATCGTCTCAGCATTGGGGTAATCCATTGCTTTTTTAAAGGAAAAAAAATATAAAGGTTGTTTCAACTTTTTACATGAACTGCCTGTCTTGACAAGTTCTTAGCTTCAGTATATTGTGCCTCATTAGTACTTTAAAACCTGCTGAAGCTAAACTGCATCTTACTTGCCTGTTAGTTCAACCTTAGGCCCATCAGTAGAGCATTACCCAATGTCTTGGGAACAATTAAGGCATGATTTCCCTACCAAACAGTTTCTAAGTGGACAAAACATATTTAACAGTAGAGTTTGTGGCACACAGAATGGAAATGCAATGAAAACTACTGGGAATATGCATTAATCCTAATGCTGAATGAGTTCCTAATAACTCACTTGAAACTCCTGGGGATATAGTATCAAGTATGTACTCTCTAAATGCTACTAATGAAACATTTACAGTCTACAGTGATAAAAGGAAAACAGAAGAGTCTGCAGGCAGTTAAAGGGCTACTTGAACAACACCCAGAATGCAAACCGAAGATGTACATGATTATTGATCTTTTCAGCAAAAAGGCTTTATGAATAATATTCATACCATACCATTAGAAGTTAAAGTAGCCTGGGAATTAAGCATCAGTGGGAGAGCAATTGATGGATTTAGACAGGTCAGACAATGTCATTCTAAAAGCAGCTAATCAATATGGACAAATGTGTCAGAAAGGTGATTTGAAAAATGACTTTATAATAAGGGAGGGGAAAAAAGCCAGGTTCCTTAAGTCCCCAATTTTTCCTCCCTCAGAATTATATATTATTGAAACAAGGTTGTTAACTGTGTCACATTTCCACAAACAGCAAAAGGAAATTAAACTAAAAAAAACCACACGGGCAAAACTACAGTTTCACCCCACTGAAGATGAGTAAATAGGCTGACACTGGGGGAATTTTGCCCAGTGAAGCTACTGTGGTCTCCCCGCTGTCCAATTTTGCAGCTGGGCCATGTGTTATCCCACCTTGTTTTTAATCCTCTTTGAAGCTGCAAAGTTAGCACCAGAATCTGTGTAGCATTTTGTTGAAAAGGGTTGCTCCAGCACTCCTGAGGAGGCAAAACCTTTCTGAGCTGGATTCTTTTTGTAACAAAAGAGATGTGATGGCTTTAACTTGCTGGCTTAGGTAGCTTTCCAGCTGCTTTGTTCTTATTCAAGTGGTGCGAAGTGGTCAGAGATATGCCACTTGATTTCCAGTTGGACTTCTTCAGGAGTCGACTGCCAGCCATTGGATATTGTTAAGCTTTTTTCTGTCAGATTAAAAAGTGCGCTACATTAAAGTGTGATGTTATTTGCTCTTGTGGTTCACCATAACCTACCAGCTGCTTGAACAGCACACGCTTATCAGAGCTTGTTTAATTCTAGACTCGCTCAGTCAAAATTCTCACTGGCAACTATTGTCCCCAAACTGCAAAGAAAATCTAGTGACTAATTCTCAGGGCTCCAGGTTAATGTTAAGTAACTGTTTCTACTTCTGACAAAAACTTCCTGTGTGACCTATTGGACACATAACCAAACCTGTCCTTTGCTGTGATTTTCCCATTGGTAAAATAAGTAGAATAGTACTTCACCGCTTGAGAAGTTCGTACTTACGAACTCCCCTGAGATATTTCAATGGGAGGAATAAAAGGAAAGGCTTATAAGTATTAGAGGATTGCTATTATTTCTGGTTTTGTCAAAGACATGGCTACCTTCAATTTTTTTGAATCTCAAAAAGTAGGAGAAACAGATCATTGAAAGCAATGGATGTGGAAGTTCAGAACAAATTTCTTGTTCCTTTTAGTTTCTGCTGTCTCAGAAGACAGCTAATTTGCATTAGTCCTTCTGAAATCCTCTCTCATCTTTCTTTGTGTGACTCCTCTGTCTTTGATCCAGTAGTTAAATATGTGTCAGCTGAGAGATGATTTCTTCCCATTTCTTCCTCAAAATGGCCTTTGTTTTTGAGGCCCATGCGTGACATGTCACCTGAGCACGAATTTCAGTTTCAATGTCCTGCAAGTATTGTACAACGTCTGAGATGATTCTCACCATGTCCCTGGAAGAAGAAATACTAACTTGGGTATCATCAGTAACTTCTTGACAGAGTTTTTTTATTACCCTTTGGAAACATTCTCATGTCATGACTGTGGATGAATGCGGTCAGGATGAATGTGGTCCCTTCTATGCCTGCAGAAAGGAGGGCTCTTGGGGAAGGTTGTCCATTGCCACCCTCTGGGCCTTCTAGGGAGGAATGAATAGAGTCATTGTAATGCTGTACCATCTGGAAGCAATTGGAGGCAGGGCAAATAATGAGGAACAATGCAGTCAGATTCAATAGGCTTTGGCTTGTGTAGGTACTAGGTCAATAGATGGCAAATACATTTGAATGTAAAAAATAATCCACAACTGCACTTCTTGGCCCTGTGTTATTTACTAACCAAGGCGTTTATACAGCACGCTGATGAGGAAAAGGATTTTGCGGGTTGCCGTGGGGCAATAAATAAAACTCAGCCAAGACCTAATGTATGTGAACGCTGATGCCATTGTACTTGTAGGAATGGAGATTTGTTCAAAAGTATCATACTCTATCCTTTTGCTGCTAGTTTTATGTTTATAAGACATATACGTGTTTACTTAATTCTGAGTCTTGGTTAAAGGGCTGAAAAAGATTTACCTGTGGTGAGGTGCAGCTTATGCATAGCCTTGATTTCACCCTGGAGAACAGGCCTTTCAGCTCTGGATCTGAGCTGGAGCTAAACCTTAGGAACAGTCACAGAGCTCATAACCAAAACCTGCTCTCTTCCCCTTCTCCTGTTCCCTCCCTCCCCCTGGATGACTTAGTTCAAGAGGTTTGGGTTCAAGGTTCCTATTTCTCCTGTTACTGTTGGTAACTATTTAAGTAACACAAAATCCCCAGAACGTGCAGTAAATACCTTTTTTGTTATGAGAGCATCAGTTGTTGGTTGCTTTAGTTCTGTGATCAAGTTCAGTGGAAAAGCCTTTAAGAATATCATTTTTTTCTTTCCTCTATAGTCCTGCCTCTTTGGCATGGGTGCTCACAGCAATTCCCACTAGTAGCGATATGTATTGAATAGGGTTTTTTCTCTCCTTAATGCTACTTCAGCAGCACAAGGTCAATGCTGCTTTCCCTCTGGTTTTCCCACCTCAAGAGAGTAACGTTTTTGAACAGCAATCCCCAGTGTTTAGAGGCACAATGTCCCCCAGTCCTGAAGCTCATCTTTGCCACTGAGAACAAAACCACATTCTCCATAGTGCAACATGCCCATGATATTAACCCCATAACCCGCTGAGCTCCCTTCGCCATCTGCAAAAATAGATCTGGAGTCTGTTTACAAATCATAGTGATATTCCCAGGAACACTGCATTGTAAAACAACAGTTTGTCTTGAATGTATTTTGATTTTTCAAAACAGTTTTATCTTGAAAGCAATCCTGAAAGCCTTATCAAGCAAAGCCCTACTTCCAATGTATCCGTTTGCTGAATTAAACAGCGCTAAACATTTAACATTCTAAATGATTTAGGCTGGGAGATGTGAAGAAAGCTGAGCTTTAAGATGAAATGTAGGACAAACTCAAAAGGATGTTTTGCCTGTTTCATTCAGCATTAGTATCTTGCCTATAGGCCTCCCTTTGAAATAATCTGTGAACATGGTTACCATATAATTAGCTGAGCAGTAAGTTAGGTGTTTAAAAATATTTTTTCAGGTGCTTTTTTGTATTCATGATAGCTTCTCAACACCAAAAATCAATCTCAATCAAAGCTGCTACTGAGTTTATCATAAATTATCATGAAAAGGGTTTCTACTGAGTAGATGGTTAATTACTATCTAATTTGAATAATTTTGCATATTAATGAGAAATGAATGAAAATCATTTTTAGATTTTTAACTTCAGCTGAGAAACCCATGGAGATAATGGCCCCCTTTTAAGATGCATGTGATCCTGTTACTAAAGGAGACTGAGAATTTTTTTCATTTACCAACTTGTTTTAAATTGATTAATGGATTAGCGTTTTTGTCATTAATAAACTATATCCAAATGAAAGACAAGTTCATTATTTGACTGTGTGGCCTTATATCTGCTGCCAGAAGAAAAGTAACTGACTGAAAACAGATTAAGGCTTTGCTTAGGGAGGATGTAGCCTTGCACAATCCTTTGTAAATGCCAGAAAGCCAGAAAAACTGCAAAGTTATACAGAGCCAGTTTGAGGTAGGTGGCAATTCACGTGCTTTGCTATATGAAACATGAAAAGGTATTACGAACACAACCCCCTTTCTTCTCTTCAGCATCTACACCTAACTGTAAGTGGGCAAGAGCCCTGCCTTTGGAAAATGAGGGATGCAACCCTCTGCGCTGCAAAAGGCAAGAGAGCTATTTTGCCAGGGCAATTTCAGCCTGGCAGGTGGAGCAGCCTTTGTGCTTTCAGTGGGCTCCTGCAAAAGGCGGAAGGACCAAAGGAGCTTTGGTGGTAGCTCATCCTGCATTTCTCTGCATCAAGCTTCCTTGTACACCAGTTTACAAGGAAATTAGCCAAATGACCACTGCCCAGTTGCCTCACTGGATCAAGCCAGTTCTGCATCTGCAGTGAGAGATGTGAGACTCAAAACATAAATTTGCACAGCAATGGGAGTATAAGGCCATTGGAAGTTGGGAACTGTAAATGACTAGATCTGGGCACCCTGCAAACCTGCTGTATTTTATCTTGTCCTTTGCTATATGTAAGGCCTTTAGGGAGGTGACAGTCTCTTTGCAGGGTACCTAGAATAACATAGCCCCGATTCACAATTGTGTGGTTTTCTGCATGCTGTAGCCGTACAAATAATAAATAGGGGTAAAACACACACACCGCCGTATAGAAACGCACGCTTATTCAGGGATGTCCAGTTAATATTGCATCTATTAGGACTTCATTTTCTCAGATTCCTCCCTTTTGGTTTTCAACAATGCAGTGTTTATAATATGAGCAAAAGGAACTTACAATGGTTGTACATTAAAAATAAGTGTACGGTGCACTCTTAGAATAAATAATTAATTGCTAGAAGATATCAGTGAAGCCTAAGAAGTGACATTTATATAAATATAGCAAGACTATGCAGATTTCTGATGGCAAATATTTAAAGAAAAGAGGAAAAAAAATTGTAGGGAA
>NW_009648550.1:3027591-3035560 GCF_000708025.1 Charadrius vociferus | reverse complement strand
TAGGGAAATAAACCATCCTGCTTCAGAGCATATGCCAGACATTACCTAAAGTGAGCTAGGGAGCAACTACGCATGCTTATTCTGGTAGAGATGTTTGACTGCTCATCTTTCTGCAGCAATTGGTAACAACCTTTGTCAATAACAGAATACTAAGATACTAAGCATGCCAGTCCCATGGTCTGCCCAGTCATACATAAATATTTTTTTTAATTGTTTTTCCTCACTTTGATGAAATGGAATGGAAAAATTATATGCATTCTTTAATAAACCCTGGGACTTTTTAGGGCTATGATCCTTACTCCTGATTGCAAGGTAAGTTGTATTATGTCTGAGGGGACTCTGAACTTTCCTGGAAGTGGTTTCTTAAAATACTGTGTTACAATGGCTGAATTTGCACAAAATAAGAGGCTGAAATTTTCAAAATGGAACAGGGTATTGAGCACACATTTTTCATTCTTGATGATGGTAAACACATAGCTAAATCTACCTAAACATTTGGAACATATAAATTAGTGTGAAATGTAACTAAAACTGTAGGGAGATGATAGACTATTTTGGAGTCAGTTCTGATCCCTGCTGCAATCCTTTCCTTAACTCTGTCTGTATTTTTGCAGCAATTTAAAGGTTGTTTCCAACATATACGATGTTGGGGGATTAGCATTTTTCTGTTTTGGCAAAGACTTCCTCACCTCCATTCCCCTTCATTGCCCGCTTCCTTATTTTTACTTCTAGGAACAACTACCATGTGCATGGCTAAACCAGTGTTTGGTTGGATTTGTCTTGGGAGACCTCTAAGAATAAGCTGTGGACCTCAGACTGTACCACAATTAAAAATGGTATGTCAGTGTGTCAAAACACCGAAAAAGTGAAGATGGGAACTCTGTATCAGAAGAAGCTGGTTAATTAACACTATTTCTTTAGTATGACAGTATTTTTTCAGGGCTTGGAATGAAATACCTGTAGAAAATAGATTTTGAAACGAACAATATGAGAATTTTGTAATGATTAGTATGTTCTCTTGCTCACTATCAGCGCACCTATATATCCAAGTCCACCCAAACAAAATGTTTCCTTTTGTTTAGAACATCTGTGTGCCAGTGCTGATAAAAAATCTTAACAGTCGTGACTCTTAACAATGTGTAAAAACTCCTACATTTTACCAGTGTACAAGATAATAAGCATTTAACTGGCAAAATATTCTACTCTTTATCTGGCATTAAGCCATATTTTACAGATGTTTATATTAATGTATCTCTCAAAAACTATTTGGCCCAGCTCTTACAGTCTACATTCAAAGATTTCAAAAGAAATTCTGCCTAAGTTTTGACTGCCTGTTTGAGTCAGTAATTTTGTCCCTAGTAACATTATTTCAACAAAAATAACCTTAATTTGCAGAGGATCTGCAAGTGTGGTTTGTAAATCATATGAATGGATTTGGTCAATAGGTCTGTGAGAAATAATGAAGCCGTGAGGTCAGAAGACGTGTTAGCACTTTTAAGTCACCATACATGTACGCACAGAACTCGGTGCATGCCACTGATACTGAAGTTACTCTAATAGACTATTGTTTTCAGGTTTCTTACATTGTAGAAGTGGCTCTACAGCTTGTATGTTTTCTGGTGAATAAAGTATTTACCATCATCAGAAACATCAGCAGAAGGTCAGACTGACTGCATGAGAATTGTATGAATATTTTTGCAGCTTTCATTAGCAAAATTATTTTAATTAGTGAAGCCCAAAGTAATTCAAAGAGAAGGTCATTTTATTTGTTTAGGATCAATGCCTCCATCACCATCCTGATAGAATAGATTTCTCCAGTTGTGAGGGCTAATTCTAATCTGTTGTAAATCAAGAATAACTCCACTGAGGTAAAATAGATCCCCTCCACTATAAAACTTGAATCCTAAACACTGCTTGAGTGGTGAAGAATGAACCTGGGTTTCTGCTCACATTTGGTCCCTTTCAGAGGCACTTTGCCTCTCAGTTTATTTGGACCTATAGGGCGATCTGCAAAGTATAATACACCTTCAAGTAAATAATGGTATGAGATGTCTGTCCATTACATCCAAGATATTATATGAGTGAAGCAGAGCACTGTCCTTGTTCAGAGCTGCCAGCCCTATAACCACAAGCTGGCAAATTTCTTGCCAGCACAATCATTCTACCAAGTTGTAGTAAGGGAGAAAGGTATTGCAGGTTCCTTCACGCTGTACCTGAATCTAAATGTTTGATCATATATTTTCCATATACCTAGTTATTTTTTCAAGGAGACCACACATAGGTAGAATGAGAGGAGTAAAGGCAGCCAAAATTTAAAAGCTCTGTTGGCTTTACATTTTCTTTAATTTTGTGATGTTTTCACCTCTCCACTATGTACATGGGTCCATGCACAAATTTCTAGTGCACCTTTTTCTGAACTTCTCTCTTAAATGGCACAGCTCTAACTTCAGACCCAGTCATAGGAAAGGCACTGTTCCTAGAAAGTAGTGAGATTTTTAAGATCCAAATGCTTCAAAAAACATTTGAAATGATCAAGGGCAGGGACCACTCATGAAAATTACCATGCACCAAGAAGCTAGGCATTTAAAATAAAAACAACACAAATAATTGCTGGGCTTGTTCTATACCATATGAATTCATAGACTAATGACCAAACTATGGCACAGCTCCACTCGTACTTATATTGAGTGTAAATTTATAGTAGTTGCAGTGAAGTCAATAGCATTTCTTTGGACTTACAAAGGTTACTGAATGTCAAATTCTGCTTTCAGGCTGAGAACAAAATAATTCCAAAGATATACTGAGAGCATGATCCTAATTTGCTTCAGCAGCCTTTGGCCTCTTTGTCATATAGAAACCCAGGAAATTACAGAAACTTCAGGTTTGTGTTCCTTTTAAAGACTGGATGATTTTTCAAAGACCATCTGAGGAAGCAGAATGTGTACCAGTTAGTCACTGGCCTGATTTTGAAGGCCTGGTGGATATGCATGCCCTCAACTGGAACCAGGAGCGTTCACTTGCTCAACTGGAACGGGGTGATCTTCATTTCCTTGACTAGAACTGCCTACCTCAGGGCAAGCAAAATCCTCCCTCTGCTTCCTGCTGTGCCCTGAAGTGCACAGGCTTGACATACTTAAAATGATAAAAACTTCCTGAACTCCAAACAAAACTCAGCCCAGGGCTAGATGTTGAGACAAGTCATGGAGATGTTCTGCCTCATTTCAACAATTAGTGGATTATCCTTATGCTGTTTGATTATCTTAGTTATAGCTTTGTGTGTGTTACTGAAGTCTAATTCCCACTGATTTCAATGTGTAAGATGTGCTTTTTGTTTTCATGATAACTCTAGAATCTGGAATTAACTATGCCAAATGAGGTTGCATATGCAGGTCCAAGTTAATTTCTGTTTAATAGAAATAAATACAGGTGAGTCTCCCACAGGAAAACAGGGTCTACAAGGTCATTTGGCTTGCTGAGACATGTGGATGATGCTTTTATGCCAAGCCTAAATGGTGGGCAGCATTAGAGAATTTTCAGAAGGGCATTTTGAATTTGCTTATGTTCAGATCAGATAGCCTAAAACAAAACGTCTTGAGAAACAAGAGTCATATACAGGAATTGAATGTGTGGGAAGATGTCCTTGTGTCTCTTCAAGTTGAAGTGAAATATCGTAGCTGTGCTCTTACGACCAAAAATAGGCTGCTATTTAAACTGTATGCTGGTGGAAGTGTGTTTTGGGATGACCCTGCTGCGTAATCCTTCAGATGCACCCACAGCTTTGAAATGTCCTATAGCACATACTTAAATGCACTGTGGGCATGCTGGCACCTCCAGCTATTCTGTCTGCCTTTGCAGGAGCAATGTCCAGCAGAGAAGACCTTGTCCATTGTCTCCTGCTGCAAGGACAGACAGGAGTTATATGCTGACTGAGTTCATTAGCTGGTCAGACTGCCTGCAGGAGACAAGCAGACATCAGCGACAAGGTCCCAATGGCAACTTGGAATTTAGAGCATATCTGGGATCGTTATGGCAAAAATAAGGTAACCCATAGTATTTTCTGCACATGCACAAAGGAAGTGGATATGTTACACCGCTTGTCTACAGAATGGATCCCATAACTAAAGCTGCAAAGCTTTAGCTTTCAGCCCCAGTCTAATCCATGAAGTCTCAGCCAAAATGTCAGCCATTACAAAAGGCACTTCTGATAGTCATTGTGCTTCTGAAACGAGGTTGCTTTTCATGGAAGTGCAGTGACCAATAACATGAGTTTGTTAGATGAATTATGTCTTGACACTCATCCAGGTAAAGCAGCAGAGATGACCGATAGTTTGGCAGAAGAGGTACAGTTAGCATATGAAAGGATATCTATAACATATGGGCATCAGTATATATTTGTCAATTAATACATAGCTATTCTTCTGAAAAATAGGTTTTAAAATTGTCCTTTCTGCTTAAAAAGTCAATGAAGATTTAATTATAAACCCAAACATACCTAGTACATATGTAAGAGAGATCCCAGAAAAAAATTTTAGAGGACACAGAATGAAAATAAAGCCAAAACTTGTCAGTGTAACCATTAACTACAATGGATCAATGCCAGTTTACACCACCTGAGAATCTGGCCAATAATAGCTATTTAGCACACACTGTCCTGCATCTCTTGTGATATTTATTTTTAGCAAAATAACATCCTACTTTATTCCAGGGACAAGTCTTAAACAAACTCTAATGCCTGATGTTCTTTTTCTGTTTTCTTTCATTTGTGTACGTAGAATAAGCCAGCTATATACAGTACCTTAGAAACTATGTATTTCTGTGGGTTATAGATTTTCTTATCTATTTGTATACTAATTATATAACTAGTTTTGTAAAGTTGTACTTCTTGGGTAAGATGTTCCAGAAATCAAAATAGTCAACATTAAACACCACAAGTACAGCTGCAGTTTTAAATATTTTATAATCCAATCAAATTGTTTGAGTAGTAATGCATTTAAATGTTGTTATGGAATCCCCTCTAGACTTTTTAAAATGGTTACTCTGTTCTTGGCTTTGCTATTTATGAAATTCATATGGGATGACATTTTTAATAATAGAGCATTTGACTTACAGAGTAGCAATTCCTGCAGTGTCTCAGTATAATCTATAATTTTCTGACTGAACTTTCAGAGGGACACAAACACATATCACACTTTTATTAATGAACATATACATCTGTTGATGTTGCCATAATTGAAATGACCTTAAGTGAGAAGACCTACATAAGTCATTTAGCATTTTTTATGATGCTTGGGTGAAGATGCTGTACAGATGCAGCTTTAGGAAACTAAAGGAAGAGTACAAAAGGTGGGCTAAAATGACAAAGGGAGGTTTAATTTGGAAAAAAGCACAAAGCAAAGCACAGCCCACATATAATTAAGCAACATCCGGTACTATAGAGTCAGACAGAAGAAAGCTATCAGGGAGTCTAAATTACCTCTCCTCCCTGGAGAGGATGGCACTGTCAGGTCAGGGCTGTGCTAAATGCTGGGTAACACGAGGGTATTTGATTGCAGTTGCTTTTGCTGTACAGAGGTTGTGGATAAACTGAGGACATCATTTTTGAGAGGCAAAAGTTGCTTAACCTTCTCAAGCACAAATATGTGTCAGAAGGGCACTTCTAAAACAACAGCCAGGGCTTTGGAAAGGCAAAAAATAAACAACCAACAACAACAAAACCAAACAACAACAACAAAAAAAACCACCAAACCCCAAACCAGCAAGCACTCGCTCTTTGCAGTTCACTCTCTTCCACTGAAAGGCTTGGACAGAAGCCAAACAACTCCATGAAACTGGGGCAAAACGTTGCAAAAGGACTGGTGGGAGGCAGGACTCCTCTAGACCCAGGCCAGCAGTGTCAGATTCACCCGTCCTGGGCATCCTGTGGCCCAGCAGCTGGAGGCAGGAGAAAGGAAGAGAAGAGCACAGGCTTTTAGTCTTCCCCCTCCCCTGCCTTTAGAACTGGTGTTTTGGGGCAGAGCTGCAGATGTCAGCTGCTTCTTCCTTAAGGTTTGTGACTGCTCCTTGCTGTGCTCTCACAGGTGTCTTCCTGTGTGAGATGGTATGCTGTGTGTCCTGGTTTAGGCTGGGCTGGCCTCTAAACAAATGACAGATGCTCTGTTTTAACCTCTCTCCCCTCCCAGAAGAGAAGGGAGAGAGAATAAGGGAAAGAAACTTATGGGTTGAAAAGAAACTAAAACTACTTCAATGAAATATGAAACTAAAAACTATTAACAATAAAAAGAAAATATAATAATATTAATAAGAAAATAATGAAATATATACAATATATACAAAACCAATATCAAGTTCCCAGGATGATGATCACATCCCTGACAGGCACTGGGAAAGTCCCACACTGGACTCAGCAATGGACAGGAACTGGATTCAGGAATGCACAGATCAGGATCAAAGGCAGACAAACAGACAGAACAGACAGAGTCCTCCTCAGGCACTGGCCATTGAAGAAGAGGGTTAACCTCTTTGATCCCTCAGCTTTTATACTGAGCGAGAGACAGATGGGATGGAATACCCTGTTGGTCAGTTTTGGGTCACCTGTCCTGTCTGCTCCTCCCCACAGGTGTGACCCCTTTACATTCTTCTGCTTCTGACCCTCCAACTTGGTACATAACAAAGTTATCTGACCTTGATTGTTATAGCAATAAGTATAAGCAAGAGCCTTTCTGCCTACCATCCCTTGGTATTAACTATAAACATCAGATGTTATCTGCTAGAAGCAGACACTGTCTGAAAAATATGCTGTTAATTTCGGAGAGTGCAGTCTGTTTGAAGAGACTTAGCTGAAAAGTAAAATTACTGAAAAGAAAATTGGTTCTGTTCTATCTCAAACCAGGACACTGTGAAAGCCCCCAGCTGGGGCTGCAGTATTTCCTGGCCAGCTGTATGGCAAGGGAAGTATGATCCAGGACGTACACGCAAGCACAGACCTTCTGGATGAGCATACTGAGAACCGCAGAAATGTTGCCAGGGTTCCCAAGGTGGTCTTGTTTAGTTTTAGCAACGCTTCTTATATGCTTTTTACATATTTCTTCATCTGCTTAAGTGTATGGAATGATTTTTCTAACAATTATGGACAAACTAGTTCACACGGTGAAAATCAGCATACATAGCTCCACTGGCTTCAGAAGCATAAGCGAAGCTAGTGCCACTGATGTTTTTCATTTGCCAGTACTGTGGGAGAGTTTGATTTGAAGTTTATACCAGAAAAACTTTCAAGGGAGAGCCTACAGGTGGAGGGAGAGATCCTGATCCTATATGCACAGTTGTAAATCTTGCTACATGAAAGCTCTGGAGTTACTCCAGATTAACGGAGTCTGGAATCAGGCCCTGTGGTGCCTGAGTTACTTCAGACTGTTATTAATCTGAAGAGAGAAAATGAATCCTTGTTAAGGGGAAATAAGCAGTCTTTATTAATAATAATTAGGGAGGGAAGACGTTAGTTTTGATATATTGCCTTAATTTGGTAAATAGACAGATCAGTAAAAAATAGAATTAATAATTTTACAAACTGGTAAACATGTTCTGTAGTTTAATATTAGTTGTGTTTAAATGTTTCCTTAAAACTGTGGGTTGCTCCTGCAGTAGCAGCTACACCAGTGAGATGTCTGAGCACCCCTGCTTAGCTGCAAAGTCAGGCACCTGCTTCAGTCCTTAATGATGGGGTGGGATCCCCAATGGCCACTGTTTCTTGCGATCAGAAAGGCAGCAACACCACGGTATATTTTACTTTGCATGCCACTGCACTTCTTATGAACGGTTGCTCAGGATTTGTTTCTGCCTGTGCCTTTTGTTCTGGTTTCGAGACACATAAAAAATGGTATGTACTTGTGCTGGTCTTGGCTGGAATAGAGTTAATTTTCTTCACAGTAGCTAGTATATGGTTATGTTTTGGATTTGTGCTGGAAAGAGTGGT
>NW_009648550.1:3008375-3027579 GCF_000708025.1 Charadrius vociferus | reverse complement strand
TTTTTGTTATTGCTGAGCAGTGCTTACGCAGTCAAGGCCTGTTTTTTGTTCTCACACTGGCCTGCCAGTGGGCAGGCTGGGACTGCACAAGAGGTTGAGGAGGACACAGCTGGGACAGCTGACCCCAACTGACCAAAGGGATATTCCATCATATATGAAGTCATGCTCAGCATATAAGGCTGGAGGAAGAAGAAGGAAGCGGGGGAGGTTCGGAAGTGATGGCGTTTGTCTTCCCAAGTGACTGTTACACGTGATGGAGCCCTGCTCTCCTGGAGATGGCTGTAGATGGGTAGTGAATTAATTCCTTGATTTGCTTTGCTTTGGCATGTGTCTTTTGCTTCACCTGTTAAACTGTCTTTATTTCAACCCATGAGTTTTCTCACTTTTACTCTTCCGTTTCTCCCCCCAGTCCCAACCTGGGGGAGTGAGCGAGCGGCTGCATGCTGCTTAGTTGCCAGCTGGGGTTAAACCATGACAGTGCTGTTGATGCAGTACCACTTAAAGGCATTCTATGCTAAGGTATGAATCCTATTACTCTAGGACCTGAAGACTTTGGTTGTATGTCTGTTTAGATTGCAAAATTTAGGAGGCAGGAAAAAGAGGCTCAGGATGTGTGTGCCAACAGCATATTTGAGTCCCTTTCCTGTCATTAAACCACATATACTCTGAACCACCAATGTAATTGTTTTTTCACTGGCTAAAAGGGAGTGGTGACACTGTCACCACTATCACTTCTGAAAGATCTCACTGATGCTTTGCTTTCCCATCTAATCGCACTAATCTTCTTACTCTTGACTTTTGGTGGGATCACAGCACAGAGTTAGGAATGGCTGCAATCCAAATTATTTAACACAAGCTAAGTGGAAAAAACACCAGTATCAAATTTTACCAGAAGCCATACACTAATGTACCAGGATTATTGTATTCTTCATAGTCAGAATGATTGTATGTAATTTTATATGTAATGTTCTTTGAACATATGGTTCATAACATAAAAATCCCTTCATTTTAATTGACACAATAGGCTGGAATGGCTTTTTTTCCCTTGCCAAAGTACTTGTTATGGTCTGTATCACCTATAATGTGCATTCTGTAAAGATCCTAACTAGGTATTTGGATGCTGGAATGCAAAAGATTGCTATTTATGAGACCATGAGACCACCTAGTGGGTCAATGATTTGCATTTTAAAAGTTCATTAATATGTACTAAGATCATAATAATGCCAATGTTTCATCAAACCAACCTTCATCTCATTCTAGTAATAAATATCTTTTAAAAATATCTTTTAATGTAAAACAGAGTAGCAAATAAATGTGAGGTTTTGTGACTCTCAAGTTGCTCTAATTGAAAGTTCAAAGGACACTGCGCAAAGCATTTTTCTCCCAACAGTGGATAAAATCATTTTTTCCTTCTGTTGTTTTTAAGAATCCACTAGAGGCTTGAAAGTGAAATCTGTTTTCTTATCTAATCCCTTTTTCTTCCTTCATGGACACATACTGACTTGCTATTGTAAGGCTGCTTATGAGTACTAGTCTGCCTGGCATTGATTTCTCCCCCCCTCCCCCCGTTATTTAGGAATAGCACTACTGTGTTACTTGTTTGGGAGAAAATACAAATATAAAGAATTATGTGGATTTTTTTAACACATATTACAAAGAAATAAACTTTCTCCTGACAACTGTGTAGTAGCTCTTGTGCTCTGCACCCCATCCAGATTTCACATCAAACTGTTTTATATCACTGTAGCGGTCTTTAGTTGAAGTAACTTTTATTAAGCATAATCAGAAACACCCTGTCTTCTCAACCCTGTATTCAATCTGATCCATATTCTTTTCACTTTTGCAGAGCAAATTCAGAATAATAATAATTCATCTGACAGAAATATTATGTTTTGATATTTTTTTTTGGTCTGTTTCAGAACCATAGCATGGAGGAATTTACTTCAGACTCCCTTTCATTAAAGTTTAATCACAAGGCATATACAGAGTTACATGAATGCCTGCATGACTTGTCTGAAATATAGGTTAATTAAGCAAGCTAAATATACTTTACAGAAGAGAACAATAGAGCATACCGTTCTGCAATTTAATTCAGACGATTCTGAGACAAAAGTGATCATCCCAACATTTGCACTGAGCTTCCCCCAGGCCTGCTCTGAACTTTATACAACAGCATAGACTAGTGGCAAGAAGAAAGATTGTAACCAGCGTGCCTTTGCAACGTGTTGTCTTCCGGGCTGTGACCCCTCTCAGACTTAAGCTACAGCGGGAGCCTAGTAACCTGTAACTGTGGAAACAGGTCCTTTAGGGATTTTAGAAAATACGAATGTAAATGATAACTACCTTAATTATCTAAAGCTACTTTCTGTTGACTAAGGAAGCGGGGGAAAAAAATCTCTCAGTTAATGAAATAGCTAACGTGGTAGCAGTTACATAAACTCACGTGGACAGAAGCAAGTAGGGGCACTTCCTTCCCTTTTGTTTGATCACAGAATACTCAGTTTATCTGCAGTTCAACATATCTTTTTTTTTTTTCCAGTATGATGTTTTTCTGACTATATTGACATAACTGTCCTATTGTGTAATCTGAGATATAAGTGAGGTGGGGAGGCGACAGTAAACTTCTTTTTTTTTTTTTTTTTTTGTTCAGTTTGATTTCATCTACCTCCCTTTATTTGCATTTCTCAGTGGGTTCACTTTGTCAGTGCCTCCAAACCCACAGGACAAGCAGACTGAACAGAAAGAGCGTTTAGCTGTACTTACTTCAATGGATTTTCTTCTAAATAGTATCTGCCCAGGAAAAAGACAGTCAGGTATCTGAAGAAGCAAAACTCCCACTAATTTCAGGAGGGGCTTGCTCAGTGACAGAATGCAGCGTTTGGCCCCAGGAGCTGTTGCAACACCTCCCTTATCCTTAGTGCAATGGAGATCCCTGACAGATTTCCCCTGAAAATAGAGCAAGACCACACATAGGATGCTAAGGACACTAGCTTCTGCTTTGCAAAAGTCTGCCTTATGGACTTTGGCATTTTGCTTATCTGTTCCTGTCCACCTTATATAATCATTCACACTTACGCAAAGTGGATGTAAAAACTGACAGTCATTTTCCACACCTTTTCTACTGTTACTGATGACTAAATGAGCTGCAAAACAATGAAAAATCTCAGTGTCAGAAAAGACCAACTTGTCAGACCTAGAATAATGCTAGGACAGAATTTGAGTAAATCTGCTGGACTTCCTACTGCTTAGTAGCTAAACTAGATAGTTTCACACAAAGACCTGGTGGTGTTACCTGATCCACCCCTGGACTTCAGAAGAATTCTTTTCAGCCGTTAGTAAAATCTGCCCTGCCTTTTAGCCTGGCCACATATGATCTAGTGTCCCAGATCCCTTCTTCCCGTGTAGGGTTTTTTTTTATGTGTGAGATGGGGCACAGCACGGGCTGCTGATCACTGCTGGGCTTCCACTGGCCCTGGGAACAGCCAGTCAGGCTGGCAGTAGGCCATGTTGCTGGAATTGGGAGCACCATAGGTGGTGTAGAGATGAATGTATTTTAGGCTCTGAATGGTGTCGGTCTCCAGGTTTAATAACTTGGTCTCTGTCTGACACAAGCTTAGTCTTGAGCAGGGCTGGTATGGATGAGTTAGATCAGGCACCAGGCTGTGAGTAGAGGAACAAAAGTGGTTTGTAATGTTGGCAAGAGAGAGATGAGGCACATGAGGATAAGGTGGCAATGATCTTTGGTTAAAGGAGGAATAAGGCAGCAGTTGTAGAAGCAGTCCGTCAGTGGAGGGGGAGGGAGACCTGGACCCAGAGAGGCAGAGGGTACAGGCAATTTTCCCATGCTCGGTTTTAGAAAAGATGGCGTAGCAGATAGCTGAATGGGCTAAGTATTAAATGCCAATTGTTTTCATTTTGGGTTTTTTTTTTCCTGCTAATAGGAGTAGAATCTGACTGCTTTAACACAAAGGACTGTAACTGATTAGTGATAAATTAGGATCAACTTGTAGAACTTCACTAGGTTTTTCCAGAGTTGCTCTAAATTAAAATACTAGACAACCTGGCTGGTGAGAAGGTAAGAAGTTGGTCCTGCTGAGGTTTTGGACTCAGCCTTTCTAAGCTCTAAGGTCAAGACATTCAATTCTGGTCTCTGTGTGACTAGGCTGTGCCAAAACAGGTAATTGTGTCTGCAGTTAACCATGGGGGAAAAGCTGTATATGCAAAGAAAACAAACAGCCTTTAAAATCTAAGTCCCCTAGCAGGTCTACAGGGGTTTTATTGAATCCTACAACTGAACTGACGACTTCATTCTGGGAGTGGCCAACCAATGCCACTCTGCAAGCTGAACACTGAAAGCTCTGTGTGACTGAAAGTTACAGGGGCCCACATTGCACAACTCAGATTCCTGAGAAAAGGAGATGTCTAGAGCGGCTCTCAGGTGGCTCATGATGATGGTTTTTCCCAGTGGGTTGTTTGCTGTGGCAGGAGATACTCATTAGCTGATGTCTGCCCAGCCTCTCTGCCTGTCCAGGGAGGTAGCATTGGCTTAGATCCCTCTCTTGTTGAACTGTCTAAAAGCCACATGTGACAAAAGAGGCCTTTCTTGCTACCTCCTCTCCTTGCTATTTAAAATATCACGAGAGGTTTGAGAGAGATCTTTTCTCATAATTTGCTGTTTTATCTACTCTGATGCTTTGGGATATGGTCTGCAAATGTTGCTTGCAGAACATACATTTATGATAAAGAATGTCTTGAAAGCTAGTAGGAGTTATGTATTTACATGATCAAATAAATAGATGAGAGCATAGTATTCTTTGCTCAAAAAAGCCCATCACAATTTGAAAAAAAACTCAGAAAAAACCAGCACTTTCTGAATTACAAAGAAAGAAAGAGGGTGAAGGAATTGGAGGGCAGGAGGACCATAGGGCCAGGCATTTTGCCATTTGCTAGTGCCAGAACTGGTCTGTGACTCTGGATTATAGGAGATACTTGAAGACAAAAAATTTTATTAGACTATTTAAGGATGGCATTAAAGTGAGATTTGTAGCAATCCTTCTGATTAAGCTAACATTCTCCCTCCTAGTGTCAGGAAACTTGTCAAAATTTGGCCACCTGTGCTCAGCAGTGGCCCTGCTATGGCACAGCTGTGTAACGTTGGGCAAGACTGCTGTGAAAAGAGCTAGGTGAAAAGTGGTGTTGGGGATTTCCTCCACTTTGCTCAGGCCCTGCTTTTAAACTCAGGCACTTGCCTGGATTATGGCTGACAAATGCTGCAGGTGAGCCTGTGCTTGGCCAGGTACCTTGCTAATCCTGATCTGGACCCTTGACCTCTGACTTGACTTCTGGATTCACCAGCCCTTTTTGCCATAAGCTTGTCTGACAATCAGTGAGCTCTTGGCTGATGGTTACTGTCCCGGTTACTGCTACGGGACCTTTTTTGAGTACTGTGAGACTGTGCACTTTCATGGTGAGGACACTGCCCTGCCTGCTTTGCTGTCACCCTCAGCTCCTGGCTCAACTCCTTTGAAGAGATTCTTGCTGCTCTCTGACACTCAAATCCTTTGGTGCTATGAATCCTTACCTCTAGTAACAGCACACTTACTGCGGCCTGCTACACTGACAAAGCTATGTAATTACTGATAAGTTCTTAAGAAATGCCTTACTGAGTCAGAACAGTGGCCCATCTATCCCCTGCATCCACAGCAGTGAGAGCGGGAGGTACCAGTACTTCAGTTGCAGACTGAAAAGCACGAAGGTGCCTCCATTCAGTTCAATGGGACACAGTGTCCCAGAAGGTGTCCTCAGGTACACAGTTTGAGGATAGAGTCTACTCTTCTAAACCGAAGAATACTGTGATCATGCCTAGAAATAAAGAAGCAGCCAGAGAAAAAATGAAAGCATGTAAAAATGTAGAAAGCAGAAGTAAGATAAGGACTGCAGGGCTCATGAAAGGGACATAGGAGAAAAAACTATCGTATTTTCTGCCCTTACATCTTTATTTCACTTACCACTCCTAGTTTTGCACATTCTTTTTTCTTGCCCCTTCTGTATCTTTCTCTTCTCTTGCCCCTTCCCTGGCATGATGTGATACACTGTAGCTTAAAATCTCAGCACTCTTTTGAACTGCCAAGTTAAAAATTCTGAAAGCTTTGAGTGGTAATAGCTGAAATATTTCATATTAGTGAAAGGTTAAAGCTAGGTCACCACTTCCCAAGTACAGTTTGAAAGAAAATTAAAAATGCTCAGATTTGCTTACTTCTTAGTACGACAACTTCAGCAAACGGCAAACGTGCAGAGTCAGTCTTTGCTGCTTCTCTCAGAAGTGAAAAGCAGAAAGAAGGCAGTGATGGGGGCTTTAAGTGCCTGTTTGTAAACATCAATTTATAGGGCAGGGAAACTTGTGTGAAATTTCTGTATTGGGCTTAGATTGCTTTTTTCGTGATCTCAGTGTTGACAAACAAGGTAGATTTTGTGTGGTGCAGTGGTCCATTTGACTTGTGAGGGTTACCTAGTGAATTTTGAAAAGATGAACAACTGTAGTATTTCTTTTTCCTTCTTTGATTGGTTGTGTGTACCTTATAGGGTCTAGAAGGTGAGTGAAATAATCTATATATGAATTCTTTCATAAGTCAGAAAAAATTGTAATGATGTAATTTTTTTCAGGACCAAGGGTTTCTCCACAATGGCTTATGGAATATGACTCTTCCTCCTCTTTTGGGGAGTTTGGGAACAATCTTCTCATTTTAGGACAGTTGTCCATAGTTTGATGGAAGAGAATAATCATACTGCTCTCCTAGTCACTAGATCGTATCAGTCCAGTTTAGCAGAAATTTAGGTGGTTTTCTTTCCTTCCTTTACTTATTTATCCACATATGTCTTTAAGTAAATTCATTTTCTCACTATTCAAATGTCAGCTGCAGAGTCACAAATCAATATCTGACCACGTAATTTTTTTGGTGTAGGAAATGAGGCATGTTTAGGGGGTTACAGGAAAAGAATGACAGAAAAGGGCACATTTTAAAGTGAAGTTAACACTCTGGAACTGGACAGATTGACATCAATCAATAAAGCACAAGGAGCTGCTCAACGGCTGTTGCTTAAGCCTCTTCTAGAATGACCATTTACAAGGGAAGGTCATTCAATTTTTGTGCCATTGTGTGTCTCAATCCTGCCTCATGATACACGCAAACACTTTTCTATGCAACTTCTCTGGTTCTCAGATTAACTATTAATGAAATGGCTATTGGATTACACTGGTATTTATTACCGCCGAGCTTCCCAGTTACTAGAATCTTGGAAATGATCCTTTCCATGTTATCATCCAAGTCATTACTGTGAATAATTAGAAAGCTGGGCTGTACCCTACTGGTAACCTCTTTCCACCTTGAAATAATCCCATTTACTTCCACTGTTTGTTTCTTGCCCTTCAGCCAATTTTCAGTCTATGTAGCCTGCCAGTTTTCTTCCTATTGTGCGAGTCTGCACCTTAGGCGCTAGTCTCCCATATGGAAATGTTTTCAGAAAATAAGAACTGAATTTCTTGTATCCAGTCTCCCTCTAATCATTCTGCATTATACTATCATGCTTATATAGTCAGTATTCCTGTCCTCTCCCTTGTCGGAAACATATGCCAAACTGTTTCATTGCTGCGTCCCTTTTCAGTGGGCTTGAATTGTCTCTCCATCTTCACCTTCCCATCTTACTTCCAAATCACATCCCTGAATAGACATTCTAAGTCCTTTCTATAATTATCGGTGGGCAGGGAACCCTCTAGATAGCTAACTGTGAGAATTTCATGGGTAGAGAACAAGGTAGCTGGTCTCCATCTTTGTGTAAATCTCTGAAGGGGCACTAGTGTTGCACCATCAGTGGTTTTGTGGGATAAATGGGGGGATTTTGATTGTACAGAAAATTTAATTAGATTTAAGGCTAATTAAATTCATTTTTTCATATTAACATGTTCACAAATATTATTGCATCTCGTTAGATTTCATTCTTCTATCCTTACTGAACAATATTCAGTGGTAGTTTCAGATTACAATAAGTTCATTATGAAGATAAGGTGGAATTAGTGTAGGAAGCTCAGCTGGTTGAAGGGGTCTGTGCTTTAATTACTGCAGAGGGTGTGCATATTAATTACAACACAAGTGATATTTACTGTACCTCAGGAACATATGACAGGGTAAAGATACTGACAGCACCAGCTAATAAACTCAGTATGATAATGAGGAAAAAGACCATAAAAATAGAAGGAAATAAAATTATTCATAAAGTATATTGATCCCAAAGTAAAGACATTAAGCTCTGATGAAGGGCAACAAAAGGGAAGCTCCTCACTTTATCAAACAAATAACCAAAGTAGAGAAATGTTAGCGGAGAGACAGATTGTCATTATACTGGTCATGTGACCACGCTCTAGAGAGTACATGTGAGCACTAAAATATAAGGGTTTTTTTAATAAATCAGCAGAAAATCAAGTCTTTACCTGCAGGATATCAGGTCACAGTGGTTCTGATGAGCTCAGGGGCTGGACACATTGCAAGGTAACATTTGAAGAAGAGTGATGGGGACAGATCATTCTTTGGATGGAGAGCCATCACCAGCTACACAAAGAAACAACATGGCTAATTGGTTTAGGCTGCGATAATTACTGCTGGATTTTTGTGGTTGTTTTTCTTTTTTTTTCTCTAATCCTCATTTTGAAGCAATTCTTTTAAATCATTTTTGAGCCACCTTACAGGCAGCCTCCCATTCAACAGGCATTTAAGCATATACCAAACACGAAATACAGTGGAGAGATCTGTTGCATGTCTGTCAGCTGTGGGGTCAATGCCCACTTCCCCAAGGTATAGAGGACAGCTCCCTTGGCTGTTCAGTCTAGGGGACTTGTCAGAGCTCTGTATTTCCTTGCTGGCGTTTATACCTGGTTTATTACTTGGCATCAGCGCACTGAGAAGTGCATAATGAGTGATTTGTTGGGATGACACGCCATCAGGGTAGACATTAGAGACTCAGTCTCTTATTGCTTAGCTTCCTTGAGCCTGGTACTAGTTGCACACTTCACTAGGACTTGTGTCAGGACAATTCTGTTCATCTGTCTCCTCTTTAGTATAGCCCAAGGCTGTGCAAGTGAGTTGAAAAAAAAAAAAGCAGTATAAATGATTTCTTCCAGACATTATCTTCCTTGATGTCTGAATTCCCAAAGTTTAGTGTGTCTGTCTGTATTGTATAACTTTTGACCTAAGGTCTTAGGCACCAAAATGGAAAGTAAGAACCTCATCTTTTGCATATAATTACTGTACACCCTGATAACACTGTAGTAATCATTTTGAGCTGGCTATTTCAAAAGATTTTGCCTAAATAAAATCAACAGAAGCAGTTCAGTCCCTAGTGCCTGTCAGACTAGTTTGGTGTCTGTGAATAAGACAGGGACCATACAGTGTATGGAAGTTTTAGCACATATAATTCTTTTTACTACAGACATTGTGCTACATAATATGTTTTCCTCTAAGGCATTGTTGTAAGTTAGGTGACAGTGAGGTGAAGCTGGCAAGCAAGTCAGCTTGCTAGCCATTCATCTCTAAAGACCTATGTTCAAATCACATTTACCGAAAGCTACATACGTCTACTGCTTTGTTGTCATCATAGCCTTGGCAGACATTTGTTACCAATCACAAAGCTCCTTCATGTTGGGCATATATGTCAATCTTTGCTTAATAAAGACACCTGGATTGAAACAGCCACTCTTGGTCAGGATCTCTGTACTCTAGTAAAGCCTGAAGTGGATACCTGTTTCATTCAAATTATTCTTTCACTTTTTGGAGCACTGGTGGTTTTTTTTCTTCTTTCCATCCTACAATTAAGAATCCACATTTCTTCCTCTTCATCCTTCTTGACAGGTCAAGGAAATAATGTAATACTTACATTTTCAGTACTCTGGTTAACATTAAATTCAAAAGAAAAAATGAAAACAATCTATTGTCACTGGTATTACCATAGTACCCCTAAGTTAAATGCTTATTTCCATCTTACGTTAAAGTTTAGTTTACTGGCTACTGTTGAAGATCCTAAATTTTCCACTCTGTCTGTTGTTCATTCTGTATTAATTTAGCTTTCCATACAGCTGTCCCCCTGATTCTGGTGCAGTGTAAGGGCAGAAATTACAACTTTTTTTAACTGTTCATTTTTTTAAAGTCAGTTACTGGTTTTATGCACTGGGCAAACTTAACTGCACTTTAAATATCCAAGCCACTTGAATCTATAAAATGGATTGAAAATACTGCAAAAGCAGTTGGTATCTTGACATTTCAGGTGCTTTCATCCAAAGCCAGGAAGCTCAAGAATACACAAAAAAGAAAAAATTATAACAAAAGTATATGACCACTTTCAAAGCTACAAAAAGGTCTGGTTTATATCTAATAAGGTTTTGGATGGTTTGGTCTTTCTTTTAGTCATGTGAATTTGCCTACCCCTAGTTGTAATACAATGAGCAAAAGACTAATGGCTTTCCAGTGACCTTTGTGAAATGTGTTGGTATTCTTGATTCAGTTCCCAATTTTTGTAGCAGAAAAACCCCTACCGCTATGGGCACTTGTGCTCCTGTGTTTGACAGGGGGATTGGAGTTTCATTTAGTCTCTCACCCTTAGAGATGGTCCTTCCAAGATTAGGACTGAAGCAGATTTGAGGACATTGGGGAAGCATATGTTCTTTCTGTGCATGCTTCACATATCCTTAAATTTCACAGTTTCTGGGCTCCGATTCAGTGTCTTTCGGTGATGCATTTATCAACAGATTTTTAAAAGAGGAAAAAAAAAATACAGAAAAGTTAACCTCTATCCTGGTTCCTCCTGCAGCTGCTACTTGTGAGGAACAACAAGGAACAAAAAGCACAAAGACCAAGACAGTGATGTCTTGATATTTTTGATGATCTGAACGTGAAGAATTGCTGATGTATATGCTAATGCTTATGGAGTGATTTGAAAATTTTCATTAAAAATAGGATTTTAAACCTCCCCTTTTGTATCCCACTGTAAATCCATTGTCTTCGTTGGACACATTCTTCGTTTACCCCTGTGAGGTGGTTAAGCATAGAAGTCATACTTACCACATGTGCTTGATTAAGTAAATGTGCACGCTTAGCTGTTTCCCTGAATCATAGCCTAGGAGAAATTCTTAAGTAAATTTGCATGTTACATTGACTTAAAGCTAAGCATTGGGCTTAAATACTTAGATGACTTCAGCCTAACTGCAGTCAGAAAAGAATTGGGACACCTGGCACATGTATGTATGTCACAGGTGTAAATAAGGAAAGTTTCAGTGATGTAGAGCATAATAGTATTTCCAGAATCAGAAGGAAGTCTAATTTATGCTAACAGTCAGTGTGACTGAGATTTATTTTAAAGGGCTAGAAAAGTGGGAAGGAAAAGAGCATTAGTGTATATTTAGCTTTTCAAGATTTTTTACATGGTGCTGCGTAAAGATCTCATAAGGAATCTTAATATCTTCAGGGTAGATCCTGGTTCAAGTTTAACCACCTGGTAAAAAAGAGGAAACCAAGCATAGGAATAAATTGGCTTGTCTTGCATGCTTTGCCTTCCTCTCCTCCCCTGCAGCCCCCACTACTTACTTTCTGTAGGAGCTGATGTGATACGCTGACCATACTAAATAACTTTGGCTAATTGGTGTTTCGTAACATTTTGAGGAATTCCAGGGCTAATCAGACCATGTACTTGGCAAATACAATGAAGTGATATACAATGAAATTCACGTTCTTGGGCATGTTTATGTTTTGAATTAGCACTGATGTAAGAGTCAATGAAGTCAGCTCAGTTAAGATTGCTGCTCTGTAGGATGGTGACAACTAGCCGTTGTCAGTAAGAAAGAAATAGAATACAATGTGAGGGTGGTCAAAGTGGATAAATCATACTGAAGAAAATATTTTAATTCCGCCATATAAATCAATGGCATGTCCTTACCTTGAAAATCGCGTTCACTTTTGGTCACCTTATCTCAAAGACATAACAGAAATAGAAATGGTCCAGAGAAGGGCAAAGAAAATGAGTAGAGCCATCTGAGAGCCTTTCCTATAAGGCTACATTAAAAAGGGCAGGATTATTATTTAGTTTGGAAAGAAGAAGAGCAGGAGGAAATGTGGCAGAGGCATATAAAATAATGAAGGGCATAGATCAGGCCAGTCTGCTGCTTCTCATTACATTTGTCTGTAACAATAGAAAAAGAGAGAACTCAAAATAGAACAACAATGGGCCAAAGAGTGATTCATTAGAGTGAGTGAAAGAGTACAGCACATGGTGTATGCATTTAACTTGTGGAACTCAGAGCTGCAGGATGAAATGAAACCCAAATGATTGACATTAATAAAGCCCAACGCAAACTTACTTTTAATACTCAAATTATAGCTTATATTCCTTCCAAACAGGATTTAAATAAGAGTTGTCATTACTCCTTATGCAGATATAAGGTATTTACCAGCTGGGGTGAAGGAATACATTTTTTCCCATGGTACTGTATTGCACAATTTAGGTAGAGAATGGGGCAGGAGAGGGAGTATGCCTTTCCTTGTTGCATTCAGTATTAGTTGCTATCAGAGACAGGATGCTATATTGCAAGAAGTATGCAATGATAATTTTGATGTTATTGCCCACTGGCAATTTATCAGCTAGGTATTCTGTGTGCAAAGAAGTGCCACTTCTCTTTGGGGTCTGGGTTTTACTTGCAGTTTCTGCTCTTTGTTTTCTGTCTTTGGTCTTGTCAGAGTTTGGTAACTGGGCTGGGGTAGTTAGCCAGAACTGCTTCTAATATTTTCCCTTTCTTAGTTGCTTCTTGTCTCCTGGTGACTGTAGAATAAGAATCAATGTACTACATGAGCTTTTAACAGCCTGATCATTATAAGGCGAGCATGATCATTAAATGATCCTCACTTTATTAATGCACTTTATTAGGTGTCTTTTCCTGTGTGTCCGGCGATTGCACTTGATGTAAGTTGGGAACAATTACAATACTGAATAAATAAAAATATTACAGATAAGTAACAGTAAAACATTAGTTAGGATATCTAGGGCACTCTGGAAGATAGACACACTCTATTGCACCTTAACTTCGTGTTTAGTCGTTGGAGTGTCTGTTCTTCGCTTACTTTTCATTTGTAAATCATGCAAAAAGTACCAGGCTGCCTTGCTGCAAATAAAGATTTTAAGTTGAACTCCGTGCTTGCTTTTCTCTTATATTCTTTCTTAGATGAATTAAAACTGTGAACAGTTTTAATTCTGAAAATTTAATTCTGAAAACAGACTGAAAATATTTCTTAACCTCTTGTTTGGGTAGTCAACAGTTACTGGTAAGCTCTCTGACTTTTTTTCTTCCCCCAGAGGAAAGGCAGAATGTCTTTGTTGTTAGCAATGTATCTCTGATTTGTAAAATACAATTTCCTTTAAGGATATTTGAGTATACAAGCTTAGCTTCTGTTTAAACGGAACATAAGCACTTTCCTACTAAGTGAATTTGTGCTGAAGAGGTCTGAGCAAAGTATGGAAAAAATACTGACAAGTATTTCCCATATTAAAATAAAAAGAAAAACTGCAACTGAAATATGCAGTGACCTTGTCATGTTTGCTTTATCTGAACAATGAGAGGTCAAATCACGTTAGCACAGATACTTGCAAATACTGAATTTTATGCTTGTATTTCTGAATATTTGCAGTGGACGAAATTCTTTATTGTGCTGAGGGCTAGCAGCATTTAGGTATCACCCATTACCCTTGCTAGCCCTATCCTGCGATTATACAGCAGATTTGTGCTGTACGTATTTCACCCTACATGACCTACGCAATCCACCCCAAAGTGAAATTTTTCCTTTTCCTGAAAGCTGTCTCCTTCTTGCCTGTGGCTTGCAAAGGATGCTCCATTGTTCGCAGTACTGGTGTTTGGCTCTTGTCTAGACCAATGTTCACTCATCACAATACCCCTGTCAACACCATGCTATGTATGTGTTAGCTGCACTATATTACTGTTGTCAAATGGCTCTGCTGTCATGTAGTGTTTAAATGTAAAAGATATAGGTGACGATGTGAAGCTGGAGATTTGTGCTGAAAATCTGGATTTTAAGTTGTCTGCAGCACAGAAGTTGAGAAGCTGAGACAGTTTTACAATAAATGTAAGCAGTTTAAGCAAGCTTGTAGCTATCACGATGTGGATGTATGTTTTCCCCTCTGAAATGTGCTGCCTTTCAAGAACACAAGTGTGGCATTTAGGTGACACCGTACTGCTCATCCGTGTGCCCTTTCTGAGGATGTTTCTGCTTCTGTCTCCTCCTGTCTGCACACACTGTAACTCTAAGGGTCTTCAGTGACCCTGCCACGGGCTACAAGACCAGTGAGCTGCAGAGTCGTCTAAACATCCTGTGATATAGGAAAAGATGACAATGAATAAAATGCAGTGCTCTTTTCCACTTCTATAACTTTTATTTCAGATCTGGGTTTGGTTTGGTTGGGTTTGGGGGGTGTCTTTTTTTCCCCCTGTGTCCTAGGAAAACTTTGGGGTTGATTATTTTTCACTGGTATTATTTGCCTGCCTGTTTCTATTTTTTTTCTGTTTTGGTCCAATACCCATAGATGTTCATGATCTTCCCCTGGACTAGGTTGTGGGTGAACTTCCTAAAATCCATTGTTTGTTGAGAATAACTCTGAGTTCCTGACTTAAATGAAAACAAAAAAAAATTAATCAGAAAAAAGAGAAAAGACTGCTTTCCTCCCTCTTTATCTGTTACAGTGGAGCAAGGAAGATGGCGCAACCTACAGCAGTCCTCAGAGAGGGACCTTGTGTCAGAAGATGAGTGCTTTTTTGTTACACTAAATTGAAGCATAGACCCTAGCTGTATTCAAAGAAGAAACCAAACGTTGCTTGGTCTGTGGCCTGCAGTTCCTGGCAGATTTAACTGGAAATCCATCTTGACTGAAAACCAGGTGAAGTTCCTTGTGTGGACTGTGCTAGTTTGTCAGTGGGTCTGTATCGACATGTTTCATGGTAGTCCATGGGTCTCTGCATACTGATATCAGCTAGCTCAAAGTTTTAGGGAGCTCTAACTGGTAGGAGTGGGCAATCCTAAATAGATCCTGAACCAAGGAAGGGTTTGAGCTCATTAAAAACCCATAAAGTAGAAACTGGAACCTGAGTACAGATGCTGTTATTTATCAGTAACATACAAAAAAGGCAAGTTTCTTTATTGTTACCTTTTTCATTTTATTGCAGTCCCTATATTCCTTCAGAAAAGATTACCTTTCCTTAAAAAAAAAAAAAGAAAAAAAAAACCCAAACAAAGAACCCTGACACTTGCAATTAGTCATTACCTACTGTTGCTTGCAATTTGTTGGCAGATCAAGCTACAATCTGTTGCACTATGACAGATCAATTTCTGCAACTCACAAATTCATTACAGAACTGAGCCAAAACAAAACAACTTTCTCTCTCCTTCCCCCCTCCCACTGGAAAGAGGACACCCCCCCTTCTCCTATCCTTAGTGCTGCAGCCTCTGGTTAGCTGTGATCCTTAGACTTTTGTGGAAAGGAGCAGATGGGAGGCAAAAGAGGGATGGGAAAAAATGAGCCTTTATCAATGTAATGAGTACATGTGTACGTGAGTACATTTATCAGTCTGAATACACGTGCACGTCAATGTAAGATCAGTCCCCGTCCCTAGAGCAAGCTACTGTGCAGTCCTAAAGTAGCATTTCCATTACTGGATACTGTACAAAATAGATTAATACATTTTTGCCCAAACTTGTCCCTGCATTGTAACCCTTATATCCCGCCAAAGATTTGGTCGAGCATGGGTGGGACACTTTGTATCAGATTATTGGTTACAAGATTAGACACAAACATGTGCTTCCTTTTAGAAAACAATGACCACTTGCTATATTGTGGGAGCTGCCCTTCATCTTTCCTGTGCATAAAAGGATGTCAGGGACCTGACAGTTGTGTTGACAGGTGTTATTCTTTTAGAGAACTGTAGTAATCTTTGCATTATCTCTAAGAATGCTTAATTAAATAACACTAAGGGTTAGGACACGAAAAGTAGGATAGAAGAGTCTTTTCTTTTTCTACTGCCTTTTGTAGCTTTTGTCACCTGACTTGGTAAGCCCACCTTCAGGGAAAAAATAGCACAGTGACATTTTCAAAACATGCAGTCCCTTGAGCCTGGAACCTAACACAGACAAGAAAGCTCAGCTTGATTCCAACACTGCTTTGTGATGTGTACTCCTCTTTTTCAAGAGCTGGGCTGCAACAGCTGCTAAATACAGAGAAAGGGGGGGAAAAGGTTGCTATTATACAGAGTTTAGTCGTACAAAAAGCAGATGCTTTATATGGATTTTATAAGCGAACACACTTGGCATTCCAAGGCATCCTGGGTTTGTTGCTGGTACTACCTTCACTAATTTAGCATAGTGATGAGCAGCCACTAGATTATTTGCTCTGCCTTTTTCTCAGTTCCCCAGACGGCTCAATCCTGTGTAACGTGTAGTGCCACCAGATCTTGCTGGGGTCAGTGAGCACAGATATTGGACAGCTTCTTGCAGGAAGCCCTTAGCTTTTCAAAGAAGGGAGGGGAAACTAGCAAATCTTCTCAGTGTTATAAAAGTGTATCCCTGTATGAGGCCAGATTTGTGGACGTGCTCACATTTTAGCACCTGAATGGCGCGGCCAGCTTTTTTGACAAGTGCTGGGAGCTGCTACCACTGAGGATAACAACAAATTCCCCTGGGTTTATTGTCAGGGATGGTGACGGCTAGGAGATTTAACTAACTGTATGCATGTGGCACATCCATGAAATGTTAGTGATAGGAGGGATCACTATAGCAATATATACCTGGTCACTAGATGTTTCTTACCAGAGTGTTGTCCCACTTGTGACATGCTGTGCACTAGGTGTCCTCTCAACAGTTTAGAAATCCCTCTCATCTTCCCTGAATTTTTTGCCTCACACAGGCATGAGACACAGTGATTTGCCCAGCAAGTTATCCAGAAAACTTAATAACACTTAAAAGCCCACTTTTTTTATTTCTAATATTTCTGTAGCTCTTTCTGAGGCAAAAATTTCAAGCTGATGTTTATGGCAAATAACATTAAGATTCTGTCTGTAATCCCCAACACAGAAATTGAGAGGACAACAGGCTGTTTTTAAACACTGCTGAGAAAGGGACTTTTTCTTATCTTTTTAAGGATAAGACATTGTAGTTGTGCTCTTGCCCTTTAAGAAGGCTATACTCAAAAAGGGCGTATGCATGTTGAAGACTTGTATGTAGTTCAACATATTAATTTGTTTATCATCATTTAATAGTGCTGCTCTGGTAATGAAGGTAAACTTCCGAATTCCAAAACTGAAATGAAAATTCTGAAATGTGAAATGCATTCTGCAGAAACTGCGTCTTAGATATGTGCAGAAATTCAGAGATACAGATGGGAATTGAAGCTTTATCAAATTATTTGGCTTTCATTAGAGCTGAATAAATAGTAACACATGAAACCTAATTCTATCCAATTTCTTTGTTCTGGTAAATTACTACCTACGCTTCTAGCTTTTCTAGTTCCTGTGTTCCTAGAGTGGCAAGTGCTTTTTCCCTCAGAGCATTTTGTTTAAGCATTTAACCCCTCTCTCCCCCCCTCTTCCCTCCCCTCAACAATATATAGACATTTCAAAAGAAGTACATTTGGAGACAAGTATTTCTTGAATCACGTTTGAGTACAACTCCTGTATAATGATGCTTTCAGCATCCTTCACTTTCTGTATCGTGCTGGTAAAAAAGAAGGTATGTTTTTATTTGAACAGAACAGTTGTAGTATGATATAGGATGTTCACTTTAATTGCCATAACATGCCATATATTAATATTTGCACACTGGTTGCCGATGTGCAGGTGAACCACAGGCCTTGTGTGTCGCTCCTGAGGGGAATCGATTCTCTGCACCAAAACGCTGGCATTGCTCTGTAAAGACAAGCTACAGACGCAGACAAACAATTGCAGAAAATATCCCTAATGTTAAATACAGTATAAAGAATCTGGTTTTCCCCCTCTTATTATTCCTATTGTTTTATTTCCAGCCCTCTTGCTAGTGGCTGCCTTTGTGGCACTTCAGCTGTGATTAGATGGGCGGGCAAGCAGCTTCCTCTAGAGCTGAAGCCAGCTGGGTGAAAAGACTGGCAAACCCTCAACTCCTCGTCTACCCACTGCCTTCGTAGCTGAGTTTATTATCTCCATAGCTCTGTGACATGCCCAGTCTGCGTGAGCCAGGGGTCTCAGAGCACAAGTCAATATTCGGTAGTCAAAGCTCCCTTATTACCGCTCTGTTGCTATGCTTATTTTGATGTAGTCGTAACCTAAAAAACTGCCTAATAGCCAAGAGGCTGGGGGGAAGGGAGGAGGAGAGGCAGAGAGAGAGGGTCATCCACTTCTAATGCTGGAAACCCTGTGATAATCTGTTCCATGCATTCAAATGAAAATATGACTTCTTGGCAGAGAATAGCATTATAATGTAAAATCCCATATGCTGTTATACAGTATGTTGCAATCTGTTTTACTGCTGCCTCTATTCTAACGAGTGAATACTGCCAATAAAGCAATTGAAGATAACACTAATTGCTTATTTCTGTGATCCATAATTTTTATGGCTGCCTTATAGCTCTTTAGTCAAATAGATGTTTTTTGGCCTCTCAGATCTAGAACTCATGTACTGGAGCGATTGAGGCTGAAAATCTGCATGCTGGCCTGAGAGATTTTTCTAAGCTGATGAATAGTGTGTGTGTGAGGGGGAAATAATTGAAAAGTGTTAAAGAAAGTAGAAGTCTTAAATCAGTCATAACAGGTCATAACACTAGATTTCATCAATATTTTTTAATATAAATTGGGCTCTTTCTCTATCCTTCTTGCTTCTACGGAATAGTCTTTGCTGTGGAGTAATCAGACACTGGTTTTCAAAAATAAAATTCCCTTAAGCTTTCCAGAGCAGCGGTGGCTGTCTGTGTACTGTTCTGGGCACTGTTGTGTCTCCAAGAAACAGAAATGACACTGTTGGCATATAAGGCTAGTCAAATCCTAGTCTTGCTGCTTCAAATCAGGGCTAATCTCGTGAATGACCAGTTTTTTCACTTACAGGGTAGGTCCCACCATCTCCTAGCAGCTCCTGTGTCATTTGAG